>NC_038252.2:37711017-38011017 GCF_000004515.6 Glycine max
ATATATATATATATATATATATATATATATATAAAAGAATTCGAGGAACTATAGAAATATTTTAGTTTTAGTTTATTTTTCCTGTTATGATTTTTTTTTTGTTTTTTTTAAATCGATAACAGTAGTTTTTTAAAACTATTTTAAAAAGTAACCCCCCGCTTTTACATGTTTTAAAATAAAAATCATAGTATTTTTTAAGTTGTTTCGACTTTCTACTTTTAGTTTTTATTCATGTTCTTCTTTTTTATTGTTTCATCTCTCCTTCCTCTTCTTATTTTCTAAAAATTAGTTTTTGAAAATAGTTTTATAAAATAATTTTTAGAAAGTAGAAAAATACAAGGAACACCCTAAATTTTTACTCGTTGATTGAGAGGAAAAATAATGGATCCCATATGTAAAAATATTTCCTCTCATGAAATGAAAGGAAAATGTTGAAGCATTGTATTATTTTTTTTATTTTTCTTTAAAAAATTTAAATTAGTTTAATAACATAAAATAATAATTAATTGAACTTAACTTTTAAGTACTGTCAATACAAAAAATTATAGTCAACTAACCAGAAGTCATGATGGGTATTATTTTTAAAATAGTTATTATAAAAATCAATAAATTTGTTATGATAATTTATAATTGGATGAAAATATAAAAATAATTTAGATTTTTAGTACATGAACCATATACTCTAATTAATTTTACGTCATGAAGAAATAATATAGTAAAATGTTTCACTTTTTAAAGTTAAATTTACTTTTAATTAATATAATTTTTTATATAATTCATTTATTTATTTTCACTTACTCAATCAGAAAAACTTCAAATTTTTATGTGGAAATTTCTCCACATCTTTCTTTCTTATTTCTATTTATCTAAATAATATGTATTTTTTATTTTATTTTATTTCTATTTAAGTTATAATTCAAACAGAATATTAAAGAAAATAGATATTCAAATGAAAATCATAACTTCAATGTACAAGCATCTTAATGTAACATAAAACATATATATTGAATTTCATTAGTACACCGCATTAAGGTAAATATTTGTACTATATATATTGGATGGGTTAGTTTAAACTTGAGAAAAAAAACATTTATTTTAATACAAAAAGCACTAACTATAATTTTTTAGATGTTTGTTTAATTTTTTTTTTAAAAAAAAGCAAAAGCAAAATATAAGCAGTTGCGGATCCGAAGAAACATGGAAAAGTATTTCAATGATATTTTTTTTGGGACAAAATTGTCTTAGGCAAAAGTTCAAAATGACAAGTTTTACCTCTCCTTTTAATCTCACGGTGAAGTGTATTTTTTTTTATAACATTTATAGCAAGTGCTTTTTTTTTCTTTCTAAACAAACGTTAGTTTATAAGTGCTTATAAGAACTTTTACGTAATTTTGTAATAAAAAAATACTTATACAATTATCATACCTAAATAACTTTAAAATCACTTTTAATTAAAAAATTGTTTTTTTTTTAAATTATAACCAAACACAAAACTGTTCCTATTTTTGTAAGAATCACTTATAAATAAATTACTGTTTTTTTCAACCTAAACAAACTCATCCTATATTTGTGCTTGGAATTAATCAATTAATATGCACTATATTGCATAGTAAAAGTTTTGATTTTTTTTTCATAATTATGTTATTGTATAATCATATTTGGTATAGAATTGTATTACTACTAGCAATGATTTGAAGAAGAAGAAGAAGAAAAATCAAAGAGACAGATTGGTTGTACAACATCTTTGTCCGTGGACCGTGTCAGTCTCCGTTTGCTGGATATTTACAAGTCAAACATTGAATATTGATTCATTGGTGGCTAAAGTTCATCATTGACTTTGCAAATAACTTAGTCCGATCCTATATATATGACCAAGTTTTATAATGTGATCCACATTTTAATTTCCTTTCACTTTAGTTGTGTATTATGCAATCATTGTGAGCTTCAAATTAAATGAATTTAGTATAGTTGATGAGAGAAAGTTCCCGTCTATAATACTTTTTTTGTGATTAACGTGCCAAAAACAAATTTCCCTAATTTCAAGTATTATTAATAGGGGATATTATATATATTCTTTAGCCAATAGAAAAAGGTAGTATTATTTTTAAATATACTCTCCCACAAAAGTTAAGGTACGTAGTGGCTAGTGGACGAATTAGAACGAGACAGATCAAAATATGAGCTCTATTTTATGTTAGATACCTTTTAAAATTAGAAGAAAATAGAATATGGAATAAAAAAAAGTGATACATTTTAGTTTTATTAAAATAAAGAGTAAATTATATTAACACCTTCTGAAGTTTTGCCAAATTTTTGTCGATACTACTCTTTTTTTTTTCTTACATATATTTATTTTAATTGTTTGAAATGCATTACATTGGTATTCAAATAAAAATCAAATTGGCTATCTGTGTTATTCAAGAAACATACTATTTTAATTATTTATTTAATTCTTATAATTTTTAAACTTATTTCTTTTAGTTCTTATGGTTAATAAATAAATTTTTTAATCTTCAAGTTTACATTTTAATTTCTAAAAGATTTATGCCGTTAAAATTATTTAACTTATGCAGTTAAAAAAATTTAAAAACAGGAATCTCTCGGAAATTAAATTGTAAATTTCAATAACTAAAAAATTTACTTATTAATTATAAAACTAAAAAAGATAAATTTAAAAACTATAAAAATTAAATAGATAATTAAATCTATTTTGCATATAATGTTATAGTTAGGAAGTTACTATAAATATTAAAATGGAAAGAGGTTATATGCAATTTAAGAAACTTTAATGGAGTGTAATTTACTCTAAAACAAATGAAATCAAGAAAAATATGACATGAAATTTTGTCTCACGTGCTATAGTCTTATGAATAACCTAGTTTGTCAAAACTTTCTCATATTAACTTCTTCAAAAAATTATTCTAACTTATGCATAAGTCATTTTTAGTTTGTGGATAAGTTTATTTCATTTTTCCTTCTTATTTTTCTTACTTTTTTTTTCTAGATCATAGATATATTTCATGGGAGATAATCTTCTCCTTTGAGTATTAACACAACTACATGTATAAGACTTGAATTTAAAACTATTAATTAAGCTGATATAACCTCGTCCTGGGTTGATTCAATAATTCCTATTTTCTTCTATTGTCAACACACTCATGGTTTATTTGTAATGCTCTAAAAACAGACATTGTTGGTATTTCCTTTCCTAAGGGTTTCTAGATTTGTTTAATATATTTCATTCAAAATAAAAGTATTTTTTGGAGAAACTTATACAAACAGACCCAAAATCCAACGTTACTTTGATGTGGAAAAAAGTCGAATAAGATTTTCCAAAAAATAAAAATAAAAATAATGCTATAATTGTCACGAATTGGGATTTTACTTCTTTTTTTACAATTCCTTTTCTTTAATTTCTTTTTTTGTCTATCTCTTTTCCTTTGACTTGCATTTCAAAATGGAGTCTATGTTTATCAATACTCTTCTTTTATACATAGATGACTAAAGTTGAGTTGGGTTTAAAAGTAAAAGAAAAAAAATACTTAATTTGATTTTTAATAATCCAAAAGATATACTAATAATTTGTAACTATATTAAAACTCAGCACTAGGCGTGCCAAGATTTAGAAACAAAAAAGATAGAAATAAAATTACTTAATTTGATTAATTGAGTGTTGGGTTAAGTTTGTTTGCAATTTTTTTCGACAAGTCGAACATAATCAAAACTCAATCAAATGTAGGTTGGATTGAAATGATTTCATATATTTAATTTTTATTTAAAAAATATCTTCATAAAAATAAAAATAGTAAAAAATTTCAAAACATGAAGACATATTTTTAAAACCATATTCATAAGAGATTGAATAAAATCTAATGAAAAAAATAAGTTAAAAAGGAAAAAGAAATAACATTTTCAGATGGAGTCAATTAGCTGTGACCATTTTATCACATTTTTTCTGAAAGTTAAAAAATAAAATAAAACAGAATCATGGTGAGCTACAAATGAAGAGACCCCATGACAGGAGATGATAAGGAAAACACAGTACTAGTATCTATTTAAAGAGAATCGGAATAGGAGTACTTGTTCTAACTAGGTTCAAAGGTGACTTGTACATTAATAGAAGAATGAGGATGAAAGTTATACCCCTCCAAGAGATTCTTACTAGACAAGGTGCCCATATGATTGGTTATTATCCAAAATCTCCACCTACAAGCCATTCACTACCACACATTTTTCTGAAATGGACACACATTTCCATCTCCAAGGAGCAGTATATCTTTTAGCAGCACTAAGCCTGTCCCCATTAAATATCCATGATTATGAAATTAAAGTTTTTTAGACAGTTTTATAAATATTAATTAATTGACGAATATTTAATATGTTTTATTAAATATTTTTATTTCCAAAATTAATTATCAAATATGATAAAATTTAAGTTTGAGCCTAATGATCAATCTAAAGCTCCCATTTATATATACACTACTTTTGTCGTTCCATATGCTGAGGATCAAACTTCTCTCGCTGGCATGAAGTTTACATGATTGAACACTCATGAATGATTTGAAACAATCTAATAATAGGTGGCCTGTGGTCCGGTATATAAGTCCAACAACATTAATTACTAAAATGAGTTTTAATGTAATTTTATACTTTTTCAGTTTAATTCAACCCAAAAACTAGTTATGGAGGATTGATCATCTCAAACATAAATTAATTTATAAAACTAAACATCAATGAGTGATTTAATAACAATCAAGTGATCCAATATAAGTCCAACAATAATTACTAAAGTGAGCTTTAATACCACATTAAAGTTTTATTTTAGTCAAACATGATTGTAAAAATTAGTTCTGATAATTATTCTTTACTAATTATTTATATATAATATTATTTTAACCATATCTCTAACAAAATAATTTTTGCTAAATGTTTTCTACTTTCATTTTTTATGGATGCCTGACACTCCATAAAATTCTTCTAATGAAAAATAGAAAATATAAAGCTACCTCTAGTTGTGGAATTGGCAGAAATGTAACCCCACAGAACACGTACGTAGAACATGCATTATTATTGATAATTACTAACAATGACTAGATAGGTAATATTGGCCAAGTGGTTGTTCCTCAATCATAGTTCTTCGAAAGATCATTGATATTTTAGAAACAATCACTGTTTTATATTCCTAGATTGTCTCTCCCGAAATTTCAATTGTATTCGATCAACACTATAAACTCGTGGGCAGGGAGGGACAAGAGAAAAATAATAGGCTTAGTGCAGGCACAGATATTTAGTTAGAGCTGAAAACAACTAGGTTATATTGTCCTTTCAAAAAACCTAATTAAATAAGTTATTGTATTTATATATATATATATATATATATATATATATATATATATATACACTCTCTAGGAGGCAATTTTATTTGAGGCTTTTTAGGTACTCGAACAGTAAATTTTAACAGGTGTTTCAATGAACTTTGATTTGCATGATGCAGAAAATTAACCTCTTCCACTAAATTTATAGTTGATAGATTATTATATCTTATGTAAAGTATTTGACTTATTACAAAATTTTGTCCTTTTTTTTTATAAGCAAGAGGATCTTCAATGCTCATTGCTTAATGAATTACTTATTTATAGATAATATTGTTTAACTTTTAGAGATAATGTACGTGTAATAAAATATTTTTTTGTCATTTAAGGATCATTTAAGAGAATAATTTAAAAGTTTCTTAAAATTATCATTAAAAAAATATAAGTTGTTTAATTATGATATGATATTTTAGGAACCACAATTAACATAAAATAAATAACTCAAAATGAATTGCTTAAATTATACCATTGAAGATGTACATAAATATAGGGAGATAAGTGTGACGTTTCAATTTTTTCTTCCCTAATTATTGTAATTTATTCATATAATTAGTTAATTAAACATATAAAATTTTATTTATTTTTAAATGTTTTTTAGATTCTTCCTTCACTGTATGAATGTTTGGCAAACATTTGCATATATATATCATATAAACTCTTTAGTTAAGTGTACCAATGTTTAAACTTTCTATTGTGATACCTTTACAATGTGAAAAATTGACTCAATGGATAAAAGTGTATAATATTCTTAACCAAAACTACTAAAATATTCAAAAAATTATTTAATAATAAATTGAATAATATCTAATATTCGTTATATAAATATTTTTTATTAGTATTCGTTATATTAATATAGTTTACTGTTTCAAGTGGGCTTTTCAAAATCTTGGGCATGATTTGACTCTCCTTAAAAAAATCTTAGCTGAACTATACAAGGCATGTCGGCATGATGTAATTTTTTAGTATATGTTTTAAACCATATATTAATGCGGAGTATATTTTTAAGTCATTGTAAACATTTTCTAAGGGCCAATATAGATATTAAACATTAACGACATTGCTGCACATTGTACAGTGCGTCTTTTAAGTTTGGTATAATTAGAAATTTAGAGCCATGTAGTCCTTTAGAAAAAAAATGTGCACTTGCATATTTTAATTATACTTTTGTGAGAGAAAAAATTATGAGGACTCATTATTTTATTTTCAAAAAATCCTCAAATGTTCCTCGAAAAATCACTTCTCAAACATGATTTAGGATGTAAGATTCTCATGACGAGCACACTGAAAGTGCATCTAAAATGACTTTTTTTTATTTTTTATTTTTAAGTTAGAGATGGTTAAGATGCACCTTTTAGGTACTCCCTGAAATATAAGGTTTTTGTGACAACTAAATAGGAAATGCATCCAAACTAACTACTAAATATAGAAATTACAAGGAGATCACATCTTAGACTTCTCCAAAATATAATGTTTTCACAATAACCAAACCAAAAGTGAATTAAAAATGACTATAACTAAACCTTTATTAAAATTTTATTGAATAATAAGCCGAAAACTAATTTCATTTGGGCAACAAACAAAGATAAAAATCAAGAAAGGTAAAAGAAAATACTTATTTTATTACTATGTTTTGCTTAAATGAGTTTTTTTTTGGGAGATTAAATCAAATTATTAGTATATGTTAATAACAGATAAAAAAACAGTAAAAAAGAAAAGAAAATATAAGAGAAAAAAAATGGTTAATGTTTAGTTTGGAAGATTAATTTTATTGATTTCAAATTATTATTATTTATTAGACTATTAATCTAATAGACTTGAATTATTAAGCACAATTGTACTCAAGTCTTTTAGATGAAAAAAGCAATCAACTAATTTTTTCAATAGAGATTAATTATCATAAAAATAATTCAATATTTTGAACTTATAACGTGATAATCAAAAGACTACTAAATATAATTAGTAAATTATTTATGACTTAATTGGATTTGAGCCAACTCCTATAAATAATTACTGTTTTTCAGAGAAAATAGGCCCAACATTTAAAATAAAAAGAACAAATTGAATTTGGGTATGGAAACAAGCCTCGTCTAGTGGGCTAACAGAGAACACGACCCATTAACCAAACCAATCCTAACAACAACAATAACAATAATATTTTGAATTGTGACATTGATAGTAAATTAGTAATGAAATGAAATGAAAACTGGGGTGTTCAAACAAAATCAAATATACAGAAACTGGTCCAAGCCGAATAAAGTACAACATAAAAAAACTTAGGAATTTTTAAAAAGACCTTGTAAAACATCCAAATAAATCATTTCATGATAAGGGGTCTTAAATCTTTTTAAAAATATATACACCATATAATTTCTCATTCAAACATACCATAACAGTTGAGTAGATGACCCAAAAAAGAAGGAAAAGAATTACAATTAAGTAGACAGTTTTGAATCTGTGGAATCAAAATCAAACCATGTTGATAGTAAATATCTTATGCTGCAGTCAAAATTACAGCAGCATTATCAAACAGAAGAACACTGAAGCTATAAACAGAAAGGCAAAGTACAAAAATAATAACAACAACAAAAAAATAGTAGAGTCTTATTCACTAAATCAATGCCCTGGAGATAAGGAATGCCAAACTAAAAGTTAGGTAATGCAAAGCGTAGGACAGGGATTCCACAACCAATCTTATGCCCTGCCTGTAGTTCTGGGCCACACAAGTGAATCAACATTCAATATCTTGTGTTGAAGCTATTAAAGAAGCATGTAAAATAATTAAATCAACAAGTTTTGAATTTTCAATTTTTGTATCTTTTTTATAAAAACAAAAAAGGAAACAAAAGTAAGAAGAAAAAAACAGACCAAATCAACTATGGCTACTCTGGCTTGGGCTGTTTGTTTTAAAAGTTAGAAAAGAAGAAAAACCATCATTACGGATTTTGGGCCAAACCTAGCCCAATCTATAAAACACAATGTAAAGGACTTCTAGACCCAAGAAGAAATAGCACAAGAGAAATGAGGATTAACCTAATGTAATTTGATTTTGTGCAATAAAATAGAAAATAAAAACGATTAAAGAAAATAAGAAGTGGGTGCGAAAAATCAGGTATTCACACGTTTAATTAGTAAAATTTTAAAATAAAATAAATTTTGTACTTATATCCATGTAAATTGAAACAACATATTAACATTTTAGTAGATTACGCTAGCAAATGGAAATGAGTGAATAATATATGCAACAACAGTATTCTTTTACAGCATTATCATGAAATCACTGACATATATTTCTTATTTTAGATGATAGTGTAATTTTTTTTACACAAACAATACATAAAAATTAAACCTAGTAGAAACATCTAATCTATATATTTGACCTCAACAATGACATTTAATCCTTTAAAAAAGTTTTACATCTTCAATGTGTACATAATGCATCGTTACACTTATATATTATCAACTTATCATTGAGTTGCCTAAACTTAGTTGAATAAAACTCGAATATGACACAAACTTCATAAAATTAGACAAAAAAAACAAGCTCAAGATTAATATAGCCTTAATCTTTACAACTTAGTTTCGTTCTTCCTATATTTTATTAGACATGTTTGGGTCTAAATCAATATGGATTTATACAAGCTAAATCTTCTAATTTTGGACAAAGAAATTTTTTGAAATTCATTAGTTTTTTTTTATCTTTCTCAAAATATTTTCTTTTTTTAGTCAAAAGTAGAAAACAATTTTAAACTTTATTTTGATTATAAGATATTGTGTTTCTAGACTCAACAAGGTCCATTCATTTTACTACATTTATTAATAAGTAGTAGAATAAGAAGCTAATAACATTAAGGTACTTATTTAATAGGATAATACCAACGTTAGTTTGATTTGAATAGAAGAGACTAATATTTTATAATGTGGCTAATTAAGGTTTAAATGTTTGATGAAAGATGTATTTATATTTAAAGTTTGGTTGTATAATCTTTTTATAATGAGACTAATTAAGGTTTAAATGTCTAATAAGATAATACCAACGTCAATTTGGGTTGAATAGAAGAGACTGATATTTTATAATGTGACTAATCAAGGTTTAAACGTTTAATGGAAAATGTATTTATATTTAGTGTTGGATTGCACTTTGAATGAATAAGATGACCTCCAAAAGATAGAGGTTGCAAATGAAAAAGGATAATATATATATATATATATTGAAATTATTCTTAAAAAAATTAAATATATCCGGACATTACATTTTCTTGGATTCGACCAAAATGGCCCTTTTAATGATTTTGGGAATACCTACCTAAACCGGCATGCATGCTTTTAATCTTGTGGCTAAAAATAGTAAAATAAGCTGTAGGATTCCAAGGTGGGAACCCACCCTTCAAGGAAATATAAAAGAAAACAACACAAATTAAGTTTCAATTTGACCCAACAAAATGGTTCGAGATCGAGGCAAAGAATATTTGCCTGATGTTGGACAATGAAACATATTTTGTTCCTAAATTGATTGTGATTTCCAGTTCATCTTATCCCCCATCATGGTTTGAAATTCATTATATTACCTCTTCTCCCAAGTATAAGCACGAGGGTGAAAAAAAGTATGTCCCTCTCACATTTATGTTTGCATTGTTATTGGCAATATTACATATAGGTATATTAATATATATGATATTTAAACATATTAAAAAGTTAAATAATTAAGAAACTCAACAAATACAAATTGGGGAATGTGAATTAAAATAATTCATAAAGTCAATGAAAATTATGATTAATATATCTTTACCTTTTCATTTTGAGTTAATTCACATTGGTGAATTGTGAGCATTGAGTAGATATATACATTCTTTTATGCTGCAGTTATAACCAATTATTGAATTACTCAATCAAATAAAAAACTGATGAAGCAATAATCAAATAAAAAATACACTTTGCTCAAAGAAAAAATTAATTAATTGCGTAAAGGAAGAAGTACTGAATGAAAAACTAATGAAGCAAATGATGTAAAATGTAAAAAGTGAACGCAAGGACAATGCAAACTGAAAATTGTAGGGCACAGGCTTTGAAGTTTTTTGCTTTTAATAAATGTTTCTATTACCATTTTTCCTCCCAAAAAGCCATTGGACAAACCCACAAGAATGTCCAAGTGCTGCGAAGGATCGAGTAACTTTGTGTGTTGCTAACAAATGCAAGAGGGGCCATGAACATTGATTTTTCAGTACGACTTGGTTTTGATGAAGAGAAATTTCAACAACCATATTTTCCAGTTGGTGCAATGACGCCATGAATGAGGCTGGTACTTTTGAACTGCATGCACTCTTTTCCCCCTCTCTCATAACGTATAGTACTAAGTACTAACCATTTTTCTTCAGTTCCATCTTTTTGTGGCTTGAAACGTGGTATTCTATTGGTTCTTTTATACATCTCTCACTCACTTTATATTTATTTATGGCTAATAAAGTTTCCACCACTTCTTTTAACATGATGCTCGTTTTCTAATGCATCAAACCAAGAAATCACTCAAAAACATGAATGTTGTAATGTACAAAGCGGTAGTGATAGCTTTGTTGGAGATAAATGAATTCCTATTGAATCAAACAAAAACAACAAAGAAATAATCAAATTTACCGCATTAATTTCATCCATTTTACTAGAAAAGAGAAGGTTCGTACTCTCTTCGTAAATATATATATAGAAAGAGAACTTTCAGAAATCGGCTATGTAAAAAGCAACTAATATATAAATTTATCTTTTCTAGATCAATTGTGACTATAACTAATGTAAAAAGTTATTTTTTATATCAATTCTAAAATTGAAAAGAAAATATCAACTTTTTTTATTAGCTGATTCTATATTAGTTTGTAGAATTGATCTAAAATGTTGAAAATAATTGACGCTAAGATTTTTTTTTTTGTATTAGTGAGTCGTAACTCATTTTTTAATTACTGGAGTATTTAATTAATGAAAAATGAGATTGAATAATAAATGATATAAAGTGAGAACAAAATTGCAAAAACACGCAAAGAGTTGTTAGAATTGAAAGTTATTGAACGAATTGCGTGATTGATCACGCATATTGGACATGCATTTTTGTGTCAATGAAGTTGTGAACCGTATATAGCTTCTATGTAAATCAACATTTTGATGTAAAATTTTACATCAGTAACATATATTCATACACACTTGAAAATGACATAGCTCATTGATGTACGTTTGATATGTTTGGAACATGTATTTGGTGTTGTGGTACGTTAAATTTGACATGATTAATTTTTTTTCCATTCACGTTGAAGCAACTTCTTTTAATTAAAGGTTAACTTTTCAGGTTTTTTATGTGATTTTTCTCTCAGTACCATAGAACCAAACAAAAATTGAACAATTTAAGGTGTCTTATATATTGAAAAATGTAAGACAATTTTATATTAACATGTATTCATGTGTGATAAAATTGACTTTTATAATAACAACTTTAAAAAATATATTAACAATAATTTATTAAATGATAATATTATTTTTTTTCATTGAAAGTGCATATTCCTTAAACTCTATTAATGCATAAAGTTCAATTAAATATATTGATAATGTAAAAGAGTTATATTAATAATTAATCTTAAATTGGCATATTATTAACAATTATTAACTCTTATAATAATTATTTAAAATTATACAAAAAAATATTGTCGAATTAATCAATATTATTAAAAAATTAGAATGAAAATCTATCAAAAACTAACTCTTATATATAGGTTATTAATATTTTGAAAAGTAAAAGCTTATTTATCCTTAATTTCATCCACATCTACACCCAAAAAAAAAAATTCATCCACATAACATGGTATAATGCGTCCTCACAATTCACTTTCAGTTGTAGCTAAAATTAATTTCTCACTTTTATCAAAGGATTCAAGATTTTTGTTCCGCTGATATCCGACTTCAATCTTTAACAGAATTAATTATTGATCAAATTTTATTTACCTCTTAGTCAAACTTTGGATTAGTTAGAATCTCTTTCTCTTAATGAATTGAAGGGTTAAAACAAAAAAGTAAATTTAAAATTTTATAATGACTTAGTTATATTATTAATTATTCATTTGGTTTAGATTTTATAATGGCATTATATTATTAGTCTTTTGATTAATTTTTTCTATTCAAATATCTCATATTTTATCTAAATATTTAGGGGTTTACAATATATTTGAGATGTAGAATAATTTTAAAAGTAAAAAATTGATAAAATTTTATAGATTTTTTTTTATTATACGTGATATTAGAATTTAAAGAGAATTTTTTGAGAATTTTTTTCATTTTTGACAAAGTTTGATGTTTTAGTTGATGAGATTGAGCAAAAAAAAGCTTTAAACAATACAATTGATTCAATTTGTGACAATTTTGAATAATAAGTAAAAACTTAAGGGGTTTAGATTATAAAAAACAATCAAATATGCCAAATTTTAAAAATAAAAGGACCTAATTATTGATTAAAAAAACTTAAGGGATGAAAATCACACATATATCAAATTGTAAAAACCAAGAATACGATTAAGTCTCTTATAAAATTTTAACCAAAATTGTCTACTTTTTATTTATTTAGGAACATAAATATTCTACTCAGAAAATAATCCTATTTGAGTCAAGAACATGTGCATTATAAGAGGGCTATCTCTCAATGGGATTTTTTTTTACATACAACATTTGAATTTAAATTCTTAAGTGACAAATGTGACAACATACTAACTTTGGAGGAATAATTTGGTATTTACTCTAAACTATTTACTTTCTTTCACTAAATAACTTGAACCTTTTGTAGTAATTGATTAATTTATGATATAACATCAAGGTCTCAATCAGTACACGTTTATGTTCATTATAATGTCTATACATTTATAATTTAAGTTTCGTTACTCTCATTCATTTAAACTAATAATATTTAAATTTTTGAAGTAAATTAAGTGTGTATATTGTTTCATTTTTAAAATCTAACTGCTTGTTTGAAAAAAATGTAAAATCCATCCCTCGAGTCACAACCATGTCAAACAACGGAAAATAAGCAATAACTACAAATAATTGTTTCTCTTATAAAGCAAATTACATTTGAGGTGAAGCATTAAAACACACTAAAGATCCTAGCTTAAACGTGAGAAGACGTGTCAAATATGAAAAACATTCATGTGATTTTTACATTAATCCTTCGTGAAATATAGCCAAACAGCTCAAAACAAAGAAACTAGAAAACAATAAAAAAAAAATTTGACAAACAAAGCAATAAATTCTTGAACCACAATAAACTCAAGAAACATTGATGAATGAATTTTTGGACTGAGTGTGCATTTGAATTCACATTTAATCCTTAAAATTCTGGAAAAAAATACTACATTAGCCAACACAATTTCGAGTAAATATTTACATATTCAATCTCAAGTTAAAAAATGTATTTTTGGATACAAAATTAATTTTAAATTAAAGTAGCTTTAAATAATTTTTACATCTGATCACAAATATCATACCAACTTTTTCTATTGACTTGCATTTATAATAAAAATATTTAAACATAAATTGTTTCACTTTAAAATCAATTAATAAAAATCAAATTCTTTTTAAAAGTCAATTTTGTAAACAAGCACTACTAAGTTATGAGTATAAAACGACTTGAAAAACTTGTGCATTGAATGGAGGTGAATGGATATGTTGTTTCATTTATCCCAGCTGCACGTCAAGTTGTCAACCCAAATGCAGCAATATTTCATCTTTTATTCAAAGTTCCATTACTCTCTTGAAAATGCATGGAGCCCATTAATGATGTCAAGCCACTAAAGGTATCCAAACTGTCAATATCTGCCTGCCCCCACATCACCCCCTTTGCATAAATCCCTGACCAACTTCTTAATTCATGCACATTTCTCTCTCTCTCTCTCTCTCTCTCCTTCAATTTTTACTTTTACAAAAAAATACAATAATAGATAAATAGATTCATTACAACAAAAGGTGAACAACAATAAATAATGAATAATAATAATAATAATAATCATCAAGTCCCTTCACAGGAAGTCAATGCCCGAACCATATACATTTTCCATGGAGTGCTAGCTAATCTAGGAATGTAGAGAATAAAAACACCCCCCACGTATATATATATATATATGGTGCGTTCTTGACTCCCTCTTCTAAGACAACAACTATTACTACTACTACTTCTTGTTCCAAAGCAAAAGTATGCAAAATAACAAACCATAAATTTGTTTTGGAAAGAAAAAAAAAAGATGCATCTTTCTTAACCTCACCCTTAAAAATAAAAGAAAATAAATCTGGTAGTTGGTGTGAAAGGTAATGAAAGTTGAACCCTTTGAAGCAAAATACAGCTCTACCATCAGCTGGAGCAGTAAATAATGAGGGCTTGTGGTCTTGATGAGGGGGCATTGAATTGTCCCAACTAACCCAAAACACTTCTCCCACACATTGATTATAGCACCAGCACAAATAGCCTCAGGTCTGAACCATTTTCTGATAAGCATTGATTTAAGGAAGGGGAGGAGGGAAGAAGAGAGTGAGTAAAGGAAACTAGAACAACACAAGCAGCAGCAGCATCAGGAACTAGGACAATTCAAAGCAGCCTTAATGTGTTGGACAGTGTTGCCAATGAGGCTATTAACAGTTGTCACCGACTCCATGTTGAGTTTGGCAGATGGCAAGCTACTCACTAGGATTTGGAATGCAACAGTGATGAGTGAGCCACCAGAACCAGAACCACCCCCCATGACCCTGCTGCTTGTGCTGGTTGAGGCTCCTCCGCCGTCTTGGTCGGCTTGGCCGTCCGGGGAAATGGTGAAACCTGAGGGAAGGAGAGGGATGTAAGAAGGGTCCTCACCACTCATTGCTATGTTGATGGCTGGCAGATCAACTGGACAGTACACCACTAGGGAACCTGAGGAGTCCACACAGCTCTCCTGGAGGATCAGCATGTTGTTTTGACTTGAGT
The DNA here is from genome assembly GCF_000004515.6 of Glycine max. Taxonomy (NCBI): domain Eukaryota; kingdom Viridiplantae; phylum Streptophyta; class Magnoliopsida; order Fabales; family Fabaceae; genus Glycine; species Glycine max. The sequence continues at coordinate 37,726,363 of NC_038252.2, forward strand.
TGAATGCCTATGAAGAAATTAAGTGGACAACAAGGTAGAGATTGTAAGTTGAAATTGATTGCATTGAAAACAAAACAAAGGGAGACAGTTTAAGGCTTAAATTAGAGAATAAATAATATATACACTAACAGCATATTGTCATTCAATCGCAAATTGTCATTTAGTAAATTTATTTACTTTTAAATAATTGCATTAAAACTCGTACCAAAAGTAATTTCTTAATAGTTGACAGTGTAAATACCGACAATGCATATCCAAAACAAATACCAGAAAATAATGCATTTTAATTGGGACTAAAAACAAATAACATTTTAATTGGGACTAAAAAAAAAAAAATGTTATGTTTTTAGGAATTGACAACATATGTAAAACCAAAATTTGATTAGAACATTGAGAGAAAGCATGACTCACTCGAAGCACAGATATGCAGTTACCAGGGTGTGAACCATTTGCTATATGAGCAACCTCTTGCACAGCATTGCCATTGGAAAGAACATCCCACTAAGCCAAACGAAAAACAATGTTAAAAACGTATCTAAGGTGACAACATCAGATAAGACAATTGAGTTAAACATGTCACAACCTGAGGCCTTTTCTTTTCATCCTTAAAGAAATTGAACACAGTTTGTGGAGGGATGGGGAGCCAAATGGTGGTAGCTGCACTTAGAACCACACCATTAGGTTGGCCAGGGTCTGAGCTCTTGTGCACAGTGACTCTGACTCCAACCTCATTCATGCCACTCCCAGAGAGTGTGGTCCATCTGTGGCCAGCTGATGAACTAATGCTTGCACAAAAATTGGTGACCATTCTTTGTGCAAGTTTCATCATGCTCCTCTTGCCCTCAGGAGAAGGAATCACTGAAAATTTTGAACAATCAATAAGGTTCAGATCACAACAAGAAAATTAAACATGACAGAAGTTGTCAATGCAATTATATACCTCCTCCAAGATCACGGGTTGAATTTCCTGTCACCAATAGACAAGCAATCCTTTCACACATCCTCTGAAGTGTAGTTAGCCATCTTTGTGCTCCAAATGCAATGCCACTGTAAATAATGTTTCTATAGAGCCTATGAACTGGGGTTTTGTCTTCAATCTCTACATGTTCAATCCAAGTAACCTACATGAAGACATAGAAGAGTGACCAAAATTGTATGCTAAGGGCATCAAATTAGCCAACAGCAGTGGACAGTGTTCAAGGTACCTTGGAATATCCATTAGGCATGTCTTGGATAAAGACACCAGAAGGAAGACGGTGAGATCGAAATTGAGGAGCAAATTGGTTATCTTGAGTAAAATCATATGAAACATCTACTATTGCCCATAAGCCTTGTTCAATTTGTTGACAGTAACGCAGGAAATAGAATTCTCTAGTAGAAACAAGTGGAGAAAGCACTTGCAACTCCTCATACATCTGAATCATAACAAAATAAAAATTCAAAGTTGAAGCAAAACGAGAATGAATATTCAAAGATAATAAATAGGACAAAATTCCAACATACCAATTGCAAAGAACCACCATGGCCACCCATCATTCCAGAAGATATAACCTCAATTGTTCTAGCCATTGTGACAATGGTGGAAAATAGCTCCATCCACTTGTTCTGCGAAATCAACCATGACATTTGAACAATTAATTCAGACAATTGAATGATTGAAGGTTCTAATTGTCTCAAATCTAGAACTAAAAAAATAACAAGAAAAGATTATTAAAAACTTCTTACCGGGTCCATAAACATGTCAACCAAAGTTAAGCCATTCATAATAACAACTCCTGAATCTCTAGAAGCTTCAACGTGAACATTGGGGTTCTTCAAGTGACTATTAGCCTTGGGGAACATCCTTTCATAGGAATCAAGATCAAGCACATCCCTCCCATCAGCACCTTTCATCCACAAGGGCTCATTTGTTTGCAATAGCCTGATCATTTCCTCCATGGCATTTGAGGCAATGTCTGACATGAGGGACTTATCCATGTCCGAAAGACAAGGGGGTTGGAAAGGAGGCACATTCGGCATGGATGATGAAGAACTCCCTGGGAGAAGATCAAGATCAAGGGAAGGGCCACCCAACCCTTGGCTTGCAAAAGTCCCCATTGACAAGTCCAGAGAAGATATGTGGATAGGCTGAACAGGTGGGAGTTGAGAAATTGGCCTTCCAATGTACTTAGCTGCAATGCTAGATACTCTATCAAGCTGCAAATTAACACAAATGTTCAATGGACAAGAAAGTTACAACAAAAGAAAAAATGAAATTATTCACATTCATGAATCCAAACAAAGGAATTAATGAATGAGAAAACCTTTGCACATCATTACCTCCTCTTTGAGTTGGGCATTCTCCAATCTCAACTTCTGTTCATCAAAATAACAATCATCATTCATAGGAGGACCACCACAAGAGGGGCAGATAACATTTTTCAAGGCTTCCCTTATGGCTATGTTCTCACAACGTATCTTATCATTCTCTGCCCGGAGTGCACAATTATCAGCTCTCTCATGCTGAGCCTGAATTGTTCAATTAACCAAGAGAACAAAGAAAAATAAAAATGATCAAGTGAAACACACACAGTCTCATAATCATAATTGAAAAACACAAACACACAAACACACACACACACAAAAACATAAACAAACGCAACATTAAAACCCTTTAAATAAAAATATAATAAACAGTACCTTCATCTGGGTCCTCCTGTTCTGGAACCAAAATTTGATCTGTCTAGGCGCCAAGCCTAACTCCCTACTCAACTGCAATCTCTGCTTCTCATCTGGGTGCGGACACTCCTTGAACATCCTGAAAACACCAATCACATAGAAAGAACAAAAAGAGAGAGGGACCACATAATTAGAAGGGTGCAAGTATGATTTTTTAACTGTTCATGAAGAGAAATGCAAAAGGCCATGACATAAAAGAAGGAAATGAAAACACCAAAGGCATGAATGGGAAATAAAATAAAAAATAAAAAGAGAATGGTTCTTACGATTCAAGCCTTTGAATCTGGTTAGCTGTGTGACGGTGGTAACGCTTCTTCCTTCGCTGGGAATCAGAAGAACCATCATGGTGATGATGGCGATCACCAGGAGAACCACTTCCAAACTCCATTTTTGTCTTTTCTCTCTCTCTCTCTCTTGATCACTCACTCCCACCACCACCACTTTGTCTCCACTGAATCAGCAACTACTCCCATGACATCAAAACCATTGAGAAACAAAACAAAACAAAATAAAAAAGGAGACAGAAGAAACAAATCTTAAGAGACAAAAACAAGAAGAAGAAGCAAAAGGGAGTTTGGAAGAAGGAGGGTGTGGGAAAAGAGAGAGAACTTTTGTGATGTGATTTTTGATGGGTATGGCTATAAGGCTATATGGCTATTATGCTGTTGTGTGTGTGTGTGGTTTTGAGAATGAAGCAAAAGCAAAATGGCAAAAAATAATAAAACACATCATAACATCAACAATCAAAACAACATATAATTTTTATTAATTATATATTATTCTGAAACGGATGTGAGCATCAAAGATAGCGGCATGATTTGGGAGGGTGAGAGAGTGAGTTATGGCAAATCTCAAGGGATGCTGCTGAATACAGAAGACGATGATGATCTATTAACAATCAACCAAGAGAAAAAAGAAAAGAAAGAAAAACCATCCACTCACCAACACAACACCACTCCCTCTTCTCTCTCTCTCAGTGTGCACCCTCCCTATATGCTGTGCTGCGCTATGAATGAATGAATGAACCCTTTTAAATATAGCATAGTATAAATGAATATAATTAAAAAAATAATAATATATGTAAGTGAATATTGATTATATTGTGTCACAAAGTGAAAAGAAAGCGTAACTGATGGAGGAGCTTTAAAAGCGTCGTTGGGTTTGTGAGAGAAAACGCGGAGAAAGAAAAGAAGGGACTTAAAGAGGTGCCATCTAACAGTATCTCTCTACACTCACTGCACTACTACACACTACACACTACTTTCTCTCTCTTCATTTCTTTCGTTTTAGTTTTAGTTTCTCTCTCTTAGTTAGAGTGGTACAGCCACGCACCACACCAGGGAGGGGTGTGCCCCAGTTGAGCCTTAAATGAGGAGCCGGTTTTGGAGTCACCGGTGCACCGCCGTTTCGCGGCGGCACGTGGCGGAGCTTTTGTTTTTCTCTCTTTCTTCATTTATGGTTATGCCCTTGAGTTCTCTCTCTCTCTCTCTCTCTTGGTTTTAAGTAGTTTTCCATTCTGAGGTCACACACACGCTGCGGGGGTGCCAAAAGTCAAACGTTGGTATCCCATTGGTGGAGATAAGGTTAAGGTTACAAGGTTAAGGATTAGAATCGTGGGAGGTTCGAAATGGAACCTCTCAAATTTACCCATGAACAACACCAATATTATCCATTGCATGCAGCTTTTGTGGTGAAAATAAAGAATAAAAAATAAAAAATTGGCTTCGGACAAGATAATTAGGACTCAATCTTATTTAATCTTTGATTTAAGATAATACATTTTGAGAAAATACTTAATTATGCCAAAATTTAAGACCAAAATATTCTTATTCTATAAACAATTTGTTATATTATTTGAGTGAGTAAATAGTGTATACAAATTGCGTAAATGTCGTTATTTAATTAATTGCAAACTACTTTAAAATTAATATTAATGATAATTTCTCATTGATAATAGATAAAATTAAAATTAAACTCATATACCATAATTATAACTAGTTAATATTTTCTAATTCTAAAGCAATTAATTATATTATACGAGTAAATAAACAGTGTACGTATACTAATAGAGGAAATATTGTCATTCAATTAAATATAAACTACTTTAAAAGTAATGACATTCAAAATAATAATTTTTTATCTTAAAAAATAATTATTCTTAATTGATTAATCGTGTAAAGAAATTTGTGTAAAGAAATTTATATTCACCGTAAATATAAAAGTTAAGCTCACATTTTTTTTATTAACTATGTTATTTTATAAAGTACCTATTAACAACTTTGCTTTCTTAATGATTAAAATCTGTCTAAAAAATAGAAGGACAATTTTTAGTAAAATATATTTTCCAATCACATTTCTTTTTCCTTAAAATTTAAAATGGACCGATAATTTTTAGTAAAATATCTTTTTCAAGCATAATTCTACTTGAACTAATATAATATCGGTATCAAAACTCATACTATAATTATAACTTCTTTTGAAGGGTACTAGAATTATAACTAATTAGTATATTGTTTTAAAAAATTAATCGGAACGCAAAATTAATGAATACTTTTTTATAGTCTGAAGTGAGAAATAATTTAAGTAGAAAAACATTTCAAAAATAAATAAATAAATGATACAAAATAGGTATAAGAATTAATAATTTAATAATAATACATTGAAATTATTATTTAATATGATAAGATTGTTAATTTTTGTAATAATTACTTTAAGAGTTTAATTAAATACTGATAATGTAAAAATTAAATTATTATCAAATAATAGACTATTGTGCATGTAAATATTATTGACACTAATTTATAATAATTGTTCTAAAAATTATATTTAGAATAATTTATAGTTAGCAAGTTTGCGCATGTTTGTATAAGAGTTAATCATAGTATAACTCATAAAAGATGCATGCATCAATTGGTTCTGTTAGGGAGTAAACTAACATATCTGTAGAATTAACACAGTAGGATCTCACCAACGGTTTTACCAACACTAACTTTATTTAGCTTAGTATTATAGTTTATGAACATTAATTCTCACTTATTAGCCTCAAGAAAAGCACTTCAAAATACAAGACTCTTGACTTCATGCGTTTTAACACTTGGAGAGTATATGTATACATATAATAAAGTAAAGAGATCATCACAAACACTTATTGAGATATTATAAATGAGTAGAAACAAAAATTGGAGTGATTAAGTGGGATTAAGCTCTCTTGAGAAGATACTCTCTAGCTTCATAAACATTGATTTTACATATTTGATGTTTAAGTAATTTACACTTTCTTTAATTGATGAAATGTAACATAATGTTAAAGTTTATAGCTTATCTCCATTCTGACAAACATCCATAAAAAGGTGCTGGGAAGTCACATATAATCGTTAGAAAACTTTTACTGTCAATCAATTTTAAGATAAAGTGTACTTTTATAATAAATAATAAATATTAATCCTTTATAGTATAAGAAACAAATAATTAGTTTATCATGATGAATGAAATAAGTTAGTTAATTAATTATTTAATTTTAATTAATAATATCATAAATTTAATTTAAGAAATACTCATGTAATTAAAGGATCTAAGTTATAGTTGTATGCAATGATAGTTCTCGTAATTCAAGAGATCATTTTCCCGAGTATGTTTTGTATTGTTAATGTCATTAAATGTACTTATTACCTTGCAGGGAGAATGAATGATGATCTCATTTATAGAATTCATAATAAATTAAGAATATAAAAGAAAATTAATAATTACTAATATATTTAATATAAAGGATCAGATATATTGATATTTATCTGATACAATACTTATTAATTTTACTAACAAATTATTAATATTTATTTAGAATAATTGACTAAAACATTTTTAATCACTCTTTATATATAAATTAGAATAATTATCTTAACAAGAGAGTTTTTATCCATTATTTTTTAAAAAATATCATATTTTTAATGGTTTTAGTTATAACTGGAATTTTAATATTTTTTTTAAAATTATAAATAATTAAAAATAGCATTGAATCAATAATTAACAATATTTTTTTATAATAATCTAAAATATAATTTATATGTTCAAAGTTAATTTATTATAAATTTTAATTATAACATAATTTGAATATTTAAAAGTATTTATTTATTATAAATTTTAATGTATAAAATAAATATTTATTCTGTATATTCAACATACTAAAATACTTCTTACTATATATTTTCCTCAAACCAGCTTATAATGAATTAGATGAGATTATCGTCTTTTCTTTTTCAGCGTCTAACTTCTGACTTATAAGTTAGTTTTGCCCAATAAACCTTGAATTGTCTTTTTTTTCTTATAAAAGTTTTAAATAAAGAAAAATTTAGAAAAATAAAAATATGATGTGTTTAAATAGGCATAGTTCAGGAAAAAATAGGTATATTGGGATTTGGAATACCGAATTACCAATATTCTCAATTTTGTTTATAATTGATTTTTTTTATTCGTTTTTGTTGGAGTTTGAATAATATGAATAGACATTTGAAAAAAACATTATTTACTCCTAACCGTCATAGTACATGTTTACATACCATTATTATACGTTTTTTTTACAGAACCATTATTATACGTTTTTTTTTTACAGAACCATTATTATACGTTATGAACGGATAATTCATGCATTCAAATGACGTGTAAACTACTAAGCAATCAAAGTTTAGCTTTGCGAGACATAAGTTAATTACAACTTACCATCATTTGTGAGGAGAGTGACTATTTGTTTTGACTTATTCTTCTAATAATGATTACTTATTTTGTTAGAATGATTTTTTCTTCAAAAAATGATACTAAAAAGAAAAAAAAATGTTTATATATATATATATATAATATTGCTAATGTACTCAGTATCCACACTCTTTTTTTTACCAGTGCATTAGTCATCTACACCAAGAAAAGGTTAAATGTTTGAAAATAGTCAAAACTGGAAATTATAATATGACCGTATTATCTGTATAGTTTCTCTCTTAAATGCGGTACCAAAAAAGTTTGTATCAATCAATCACGAATTTCTTTTAAAAAAAGAAAGAAAAACTGAGGTATTTAATTGAGAATACCTAAATCATTTTTGGATATAAACATAAAAATGAAAACATTTTAAATTAATACTTCTTTTTTTTCCATTTCATGATCTCTATATAAGCATATATTTCTGGTGAGACAAGACGGAACGATTGGAATATTGTCCCAGTTGTCTGGTCCTTATCCCAGTTGTCTGGTCCTTATAATGTATTAGTTGTGCTGTCATTTATTGAAAAAATAATAATAAACTTGAGCATGTTAGAGGGATAATTGGATAATTCCATGTTCTTACCTTCCCAAATATGAAAATATATGGAATAAGCAAACCTTGCATATAAGGAAACAAAAAAAATGAAGCTCGCAATTTATATTTCCCCTTTTGTTTTTATTATTTTCCCACCCGAATTATCTTTAATTGATGATAAATTAATAACAATCCAAAATTCCAAATTAAATACAAAATAATCGTTAACAACATTTCCAATGCGGGTGCGTCATGAGTTATATAGGTAAACGTTGCTTAATAAATTTTTATCATTAAATCAGATGATTTGATATAATATGTTGCTTATTATAATAAGTCATTGCTTAAGTCATTCTTTATATTTAAATAATCATTTTTCAGTTGCAAAATTTAATTTGTGACTCAAGTTAAGCATTTATTTTAGTAATTTTTGCATTAAAATAAATTTTTATTAAAGATTTTAAATCTATGTAACATTGTAGGCTCACAAATTTAAAATATAATATTCATTTAAACAATCATGTATTATAGATAATTCAGTATAATAGAGGTGTATTTATTTATGAGTAGGAAAGGTGCATTTTAATTAGTTTTTCCCCAATTAAAGTTTGTATTTGTTTTTGCTGTCCTATTTTTTTTCTTATTGGTTTAATCTTTTGAAAGTAATTTTGTTTGAGAAATGGTGAAATACTAAATATAAATATTTCTTATGATGCTTAAAACCTTAGTTGATCATGTTGTAAGAGACTCTACTGTCTTTTTTTTTTCTTTGTTACTTATTTTTATTGTTTTAAACGGATAAATCTTAATTATTTTAAATTTATTTGTTATCACATTAGGATAACAATGCGTAGGGTCTAAGTATGATCCTACAATACCTGTCATTATATCTCTGTTTAAAAATAATATTCATATCTAATATGTGATTGGTAACAATTTATATTTTCATCCTCTTACTCACTAGGTATTTATATATTCATACACACACTCGGGGTCCACATTTTACTTGTATATAAGATTAATAATAATAAATCAATAAAAAAATTAATTAAAATAATTACTACAAATAGGGTAAAAATCCATTCTTAAATAATTTATACATAACATTAAAAGTATACATACATAATATTAAAAACATACAAACATAACTCATTTGTTGAAACTCAAATTATAAAATAAATAAAATTACAAAGATATTCATAATGATTATTAAAGTTATATTCTCACCGCTTAACAAAAATTCTAATTAATATTTTAGTATTTTTTACTCTTTGATAATAATAATGTTAAAGATTATAAATATGGAGTTTTAATAAAAAAAATAATTATTTCTCAGGACAAATTAATATATATATATATATATATATATATATATATATATATATATATATATATATACACGTTACAAAATAATAGTAGTAATATATATATGATATGTGCATTGACAAGTTATGTACTATAATACCTACATAAATTTATGGGTATATATCCGATACCCATCTCCATATTGTAAGTAATTACATGTTCCATTTGTAAATATTTTACAAGATACCTATAGTGTTCGAATACATTTTTTCATCACTATCATCAAATATTTTGATTTCCTCTCCTTGTATGGGTGTTTAAGATTAGTGTGCGCCTATTAAGAAACATTAGTTGATAAAATTTTAGACTAAAATATTTATATTTAATCATGTTATTAAAATCACTATTAACCATAAATAAATAAATATCGGAGAGTTTAAAAATAATGTTAAATGAACATTCTTATTGATGAGTAATTAGTTATTGGTGTCTATCTTAAATAAAAAAATTAATGCACTAATAATTATAAGCAGGAGGATAATTGAAAAAAATTATGAATTTAATCTTAAATTTATAAAACATCTATAATTTTAGAACAAAACTAAAATACTAAAGTATAGTTTTAAGACGGAGGGAGTAACACTTTTTAAGGAAATAAATGCTAATTGTTTTTCCTTGGGCATTACGGCTCCTTGGGCAATGTTAAGGAAATCAGATTTTAGTTTGGTGAATGAAATCAAGTAACTAATTTGGGTAGCTTAGTATTAGACCAATTTCTGTATAAAAAAGGTATTAGACCAACGAAGCACTTAAAGGTGGAATTTTGCAAAAAAAATATATCTAAATCAATCAATATCTTTAAAACACATGATTAATTCAGTGCAAAAAAAAACACATTATTAAGTTAATATGTTATGAAAAGTAATCGTTAATAAATCTAAAAAAATAATTACTATTTAACTGATAAAAATGATTTAGTATTTTTAAAAAATGAATCCTTAATATAATATAGCTCCAATAGCAGGAATATTTCACACTCCGAAAAGGAGAAGTTTTAACGTCAACACATGTATTAAAAATCTATCGCCGCCAAACCTATTAGAGGGAAGGGCACACCTCCCCACGTGTCGTGGGCTGCCCGACTCAGCAAGTAGCTCAATTGATTGACTGTGATCATCATCACTATCTTAATTACTTTCATTTTTATTACTGACGCATTTTTAAAATACTATATATTTATCAATTTTGATTATAATTTTTTCATAAATTTCAAATAAGAAAAGAGAATTACTATTAAGTAAAGACTCACAAAAAAGTATGTTTTTGAATAAATTTTAATTAGTAATAGAAAATATATCAAGAAAATATGTTTGAGAGCGTGATAGTAACAATTCTCCATTTCCGTTCCTCTATTTCTTGAACCAACATGGCAACATATTAGAAACAGAAAATTATTTTTTACACATATTATTGTGTGAACATCATTGACTGAATTGCATATAAAAGAATGGGTACATTAATGGATATTAGGCATATAAATATAAAAGTCAATCTACAGTAGTGTGTTTGTTCATGTGAAAAAGTTGCATTGATTTGATGGTTAAAGGACATGTTTTACTTCAAGAAGACATTTTTTCTTAAAAAAGTTACACATACATTTAAGTTCCACTCAAAATACAACTTGCGAGTTTTTAAAACGATAAAGTTATAATGTATACGATTTGAGTTTTAATTTAGGTTTTAATATGGTTTTAACTATTTTTATTCAATTTATTCTTCCATGTTAATGTTTTTTCTCTATCTTTTCTTTTAAAAAAAATCATTTAAGCATATATTTTATATTTTTATGTCAATATTTTTCTTTAATTTTACTTTGTTTCTTAATATAAAAAGTTTTTACACAAAGTTTAACACCGTTAATTGGAGTTAAAATGATAATCCTTTGAACAAATTTCTCTCTCTCTCTCCTTATATATATACCTTATTTTCAGACTACCATTTAAAATGCTCAAACAAAATTTGCAAATTACTTGGCCAATCACCAACCTATCATATCTAAAATAGTGTTCTCAAAGTGAGTTACTTAATCCATATGGCTAACAAGGGAGTTGAGTTAAGTTAATTTACTTTTTGGTGAAGCAGAAAAAGTATAATCTAGCCCGACCCATTGTAGAGTTGGTAGGTTGGAACGATTCACTTATCTTGTTTTAAAAAAATTAAAGATGAAAAAAATAGAGGAATTAAAAAAAATAAAATAATGACATTATAACAAAAAAAATTATCAAACACAAACTTTCAATGAATAAAACTAAAATAAGTATGATACTATATATATGCTTCTCGGAATCAAGTTAAGTCTTCCTTCCTCTAGTTTAAATATAAGAAAAAGAAAAAGGTCTTGAATGGTAATTTTAAATATAAATAAATTTTAATTAATTTTATCTCATTTAATGGTATCATCATTAAAATATTTTTTTACTGAATAAGAGTTTTATTTGCAATAATTCCTTCTTAGTCAATAGATGTCAACTTCTACTGAAGGAAAATTATGAAAGTAATTTATTTTATTTTATTAAGATTGATATAATTAAATGTTGTTAACCAACTTTCTTAGGTTCTCTTTGAAATAATTGAAAGTTTTTTATTTTCAATATAATTTTTAAAACAAATTAGTTCAATAAAAAATAGAGTTGAAATAAATTTTAAACTAATTTCAAAAGAGATTTACATTCATTTTCAAAATAAAGAACATTTTTGTGAATTTATTTTTTAATTAAAAAATATTCTCATCACCATCACTAGCATGATACCATTACCACTCTCATTCCGCTATCAATACCACCATTGTCTCTACTATCATTGTCATAGTCACCATTTTATTCTTATCACTCTGGTCATAACTACTATTATCATTTGTTTGTTAGTCCAGTTACCAACTTGATTAGTTGTTGTTGACACTATTCATTCCTACAACTAACGCGACAATCATCACTAATAATCTTCGCTATTCCACCCCCACCATTGTAGTTGATGTCATTATTATTGTCACTATCACATTAGTGCCACCACTCTCACTACTATTACCTTCACAACCACCATTATTTATAGTGGAATGATAAGATAAAACGATTGATTCCTTTTATCTATTTTTAATTTGCACCATCTTTTTTAAAACTAAAAAACTGTTTTTAGTTTTGAAATTTGATCATGACCTTAGTTAAAGTGAAATTAAGTTGTTTCTTATTTGCTCATATTCAAAATTGGAGCGAGTGTATATATATGTACCATCTTAATGCAAGTTACCGTAGTCTTTGCATCAATGAGCACATTTGCTACATGCTTATAAGCTTTGGTTGTGTTTTCAAATACACATTTAAATTATCAAAAGAAAATTATAATTGAATATAAAATCAATCTCTAAGTCCAAATTGAAACAAAATAAAATTATTATAACCAGGTGACATGAATTCGTGAGCCTAATTGATTCCCTTTCCCACAAGGTCAACCCACTAGGGGATAAAATGGTCCCAAATAATGTGATTTAGTACGCATACAAGGGTTGATTCCACAACTTATTAGTTACATCAATTAGGAAATTAATTTTTCTCATTGGGTATATAATTCCCATTTTACTTCTTATAAAATCATCTTTCTCATTTTTTTCAATTCATTTTTACATTTTACTACTTCGATAAATGACTTAACCCCATTCATCTATAGCGTAAGAGCGCAAAGGACTATTTTTAAATAATATATAATTTCTTGTTACTGAACTCATAAAGAAATTTTGGATACCGCTTATGTTCAATAAATACATTTTTTAAATTATGCTCTTGTAAAAAAAGAAAAGAAAAAAGATCAAGTCTCTTAACATAACTATAATGAACTACCATAACGGTCTAAATTGTCAATGTTTTTACTTTTTAGCCATCACATCCCTGCTTTGTTTTTTCACTTGATTGTTAGTAACAATCAAAGCATGTTCATACATTAATTATTTAATTGTTAATTTATTTGAGTTATAATATTAATTTAATAAGAAAGTTAAATATATATTCTAGCATGTGAAAAAATAATTATTTTTCAAACATGTTAACATTAAAGTATTAGGATATAGATGTGGGTGTTTTTAATTTTATTTATATCTTTGAAGAGAGTATACGTTGGTTGTTTATAGGATTTTTTTGGGTGGAAGGTTGTTTATAGGAGTTAGTATCTTATTAGTGCATATATATATATATATATATAGACACACACACACAGTATGTATTTGTTATTGTTTGTAGAAATTTTATTTTGATATATATAGTTGATTTAGAGTGAACTATCACCACCGTGTTTGTTTTAGTTTTTTGTCACCCGAATTCCCTTTCATATATATAGTTCTCAATAATAATGGAGAAGGAAACTAGGAAAGTCGGATTCCATTGCCTAACTATAGTCTCATGTATCTCCCATGTGCATTTTTTCATCTTTAAATAAGAACTCTTTTAAAAAAAATGCATTCAAGACACTGTAGTTTAAAATATTTCGTTTGGCTTTAAACACAATATGTTATCTGTATATATTGGAGTGGTCATTGATTGTCTTTCATTGTGTTAATTGCACTCACAAGTCATAAATTAGTTATATGCTATGTTGCTTTATTTAAAATAATAATTTCATTTGACTTGAGAGTCAATTGAACATTCTTTATGTTTCGTGCACTTTGTGCATGCAGATTTGTCCGGTAAAAGACACCATTGGCATCTCACTTCAGTGTGGGTTGCTAGATATTTTATACTATTAAATTAGAAAGTGAAACATTGATGCACAAGCTAGGATAGACCAAATTAAGCGTGTAGCTATTGGCTATAAATCTACATTATTCTGGTAATATATATGGCCCTTTAATGAAACTTTCATATTCAAAATATTTTCACCAGCAACTTATTTAGTTACTAATCATCATCTGCTATTTATTGTTCACTTACCAACAAATAATCGATTCTTTCAGTTCACATATATACTGTGACTAGCTCGTTCGAAGCATTTAATTGCTTTCATTAATCTTGCCCTTTCATGCTACAGAGCTATGAGAGCCTATGGTAATATCTGTGGGAATGATCAATTAATATATCTCCATGAATGTTTTTTAAAATCATATCATGACCACTAATTCAATAGTTAAAGTTAATGCTCAGTAATGTATTCGTCCAACTCTGATTGAAATTCATTTAATTACACAATTATACAAATTAAATTAAGAAAGAATATTAAACATTTTATAAATCTAAAAATATATATAATTAATCATATTAGATTAGATTAATTCTTCAAAATTTTCCAAAACATTATTTTATTGATTCAGTTAATTAAAATATTAAAAATAAAGTTAATATTAAAAAATGGTTGGACCTCTAATGGAAGTCTTAGTTGGATTTAATTTCAGATGAAGTTTGAGTACCATCTTTATAATATTAAAACAAAAAAAGAACCATATATTGATTCTTACTACAAGGTTTTGAATATGAACGTGTTGATAGGTCATTTTCCATCAATAACGATGGATAAAAAACTTTCATATATCATCCTAAGAACAAGCAGCAGATAGCAGGAATCCACGGTTTATCTCAAAAGTATATGTTCACACGTAAATAGCTGTGAATCGTACACACTGCAGAAGGTAGCTAGCTAGTTAAGAAGATTAATTGCATGGCGGCATATGAGAGTGAATACCCAGTAACAAATTTCGCCAAACTAATTCGAATTGCCAAAGAATTAAGAGCAAAGATTAATTATTATTACATTTATTTTATTTAATATGAGGATCTTCCTAATCAGTATCTTACAAATATTAGTTAAAAAATTAAAAGAAAAAAATTCATTATATAAATCATAAGAAAATGTAAAATAAATTATAAATAACATAATTTTTTATCTTTTAATAAAAATATTTTTATTTTAAATTTCTTAACCAATAAACTTTAGACATAGATTAGCATCTGCATTAGTGTAAAGTTACTTCCACTACTAAAAAAATACATTTTTATGATGCAAATTCTAAGGCGGTTCCTTAGAACCGATGTAGAATGTACGCCGGTAACATTTTTGTAATTAACAACAACATAATTACGACGGTCGGTAACACCCGTCTTTGTACGTAGCGCAAGATGGCATTTTTGTAATTTGCAGTATTCATTCAACAACGGGTCTCTTTAGAAAATTGCCTTTGTTATTTTAAAAAAAAATAAAAAAATACTTTTTAATTTGTTTTTTACGAAAAAAAATGTTGTTTGTGTCAAATACATCAACGCACGCGTCATGAACAAAGTGAAGCTCCATCTTGAACCTCGAAGCTGACCTCGACGCTAAACGAGAAGTTGTGCTTGTGTGTGACCTAGTTGCCATCTGCCGCATTGTGACCTAGCCTGCCCTGCCGTGCTTGTGTGTGACCTAGCTGCCATCTACCGCATCAACATTGTTCTGTGGCGTACGTGCCCCGTCGTAGCCCTAGCCTGTCCCGCCATTGAAGGTATGCGTGTTGTTTTTAATTTTTCGCTTTACCCATTGTCATTGTGTAGCTTCTCCTTGCCATTGTGTAGCTTCTCCTTGCCATTGCATATGTAGCTGCCATCTACGACGGGTTTTCTGATAACCGATATAAAATGTTCACTATTTTACATCGATCAGATAACCGTCGTTGTAGGTCACGAGACTTTCAACATCGTGTGTTACAATGACGCATCATAACCAATGTAAAATGAGTAAAAAACCAATGTAAAAAAGCTATTTTCTAGTAGTATTCCACCTGTTAATGCACATTACAAATGTCAAGGACTCATTGTGATTGGCGTGCATGTACGAGTCTGAGAGTCAAGAATTAATTATGCCCTTATGTTTAATGACACTTCTATGGTTAATTAATTACAAATTCTTTTGTTAACTTTTGAACAATTTTCACTTATTTGTTTGTACATACTGAAACCAAGCATCTAATCACGATTTCAATAAAAGTACGACAGTATAATAGTAGTATCATATATTTTTTTTCTATTATCCTAAGCTCTTGTTCACACGACAAATGACTTACAGAATTTTTTAAGAAGCACGGTTAAAATGTTTTAGTGGTATTAAAAACTATTACATAACTTTTGATAACTTTTTTCTACGTTAAACAATGATTAGAAAATCTGAATTGAAATCTCGATTATTTCATTAGTGACTTTGTTTGAAGGAATTTTAAGGTATTAATTTTTTTTTACTTTTAATTTAATTTATTAACTAGGCAATGAAGATATCCAATGGCAAATCCCATTGTTCAAAAGGTCCAGTAGTTGACTGTGCTTGATTTTTTTTTCCTTAACTTTTTTACAGGGTCTTGTTAATCTTAAAATATTGATTAAAAATTAAAAAAATATTTATTTTGAAAATCATAGGATAACTGAAAAAAATTTATAACATAATTTTACATATTTTGATAAAAAAAATATTTTATTTTTATTTGTTAACCAATGTTATAAGGACACATATTAATATTTATTTTTTTGAAATTAGAATAATGCTTGATGTTGGCAAAAAAAATGATAATAAACCACACCATCAATACGATATTAATGATATCCTCTTTAACTGAAACTTAAATATATTCAAATCCTCATCTACTTTAACATTCATTTACTCTTTACCAGCACTTGATTGCTGAAGCATTTAATTGACTTTCTTCTTCTTCTGGTTACGCTATAATTTCTCTCCAAGTGAATGAGGTACGTGGGTGGGGTGGGCATTAAAACTAGCTTGAAAGAAGCTACTAGCCTAACTATTCATATCATTGCCAATTTACCATCATGGATGTTTGTGCAAGAAAAAAAAAGGCATAGAATTTTGTTATATTCAATTGACATTTTATTTTGAAGAGAGCTAATGTATACTAGTAACATATATATACTCTTATTCCAAAAATTTAAATATTTTTGAATTTTCAATATCTTTAATTATGTATTTTGTTTAATAATTTAATCATTTCTTAACTAACAGCCTTAGTATATTTATTAGTAAAACCATTCTCTTAAAAAAAATATTTTTGAATTTTGTTAACTAATATCTTAACAAATAATATAAAAAGTATTAAACGAAAAGATGATTATATCTATTATTTTAGAAACAAAGAAATACTAATTTAATACTACTATTAAATTTTATCTGATAAGTAGTTGAAAAAAATTACCGTCACGGTTTTATTAGCACACGCTCTTAATGGAAAACTATGTTAAAGAATAAACAAATTAATCAATTAAATATGAAGTGTAAATATTTATTTAATATTTCAAAGTAAAATAATTTAATTCTATTAATGAGTAGAATTACAAGTATTACTTTTAGGAAAAACGCGTACGTTGACAAACCTTTTAAATTATATTAGGTTTCTTAGGAAATTCTTAAGACCTACATCTCTAAACCAGCTCCAACTATGGTATTATCATTATTTACATTGCTAAATATAGCAACTCATATTCATGTGTGTGGACGATATTCTTTAATCTAAACTGTAAAGCTCATGGATTTATTAGTAGTATTTTAAAGCTTCTAGGCAGAGGATCCTATGTGTTTGTAGCAGGGTGTCTGAGTTAAAGGTTATTCACTAAAGCTCTTTGATAAAAAATTCATTAAAGATCATCATTTATCTCTGATCACTGATCATTATTAATTGGTTATTGTAGTGTGGTCTTGCTAGAGGTTTTATAAATTCTATTCATAAAAAATGTAACGACAAACATTCTACAAATGATGTGCATTTCATGCCTCAATATAGTACTCCACGGAAGCTGTAGTAGCTAGGCGTATGGTGGATAGCTTATGGATTTGTTAAAAGTATATTTTTTAATCATCACATGCTTAATACACCTTGTGAATTGGCCCTAATATTAATTAGTTGGGGTAGTTAAAAAAATGTGATCACGTTAAATAATCATATGCTGACTACGTATATGTTTAAATTAATATTCTTAAAGCATGTTAAAATATGCATTGTTTTAATATGATCCATGATTCAGCATAATTTAGACTGTGTAAAAAATGACTTAATGTGTATATACAATAATCAAAATCATTAAATGTGTATGCAAAATAGCCAAAACATATTAATATACATATAACAATGGTGGAATGAGGATACAATTAAATTCAGTAGGACAACGATATATCTGAAGAGGGAAAAGGGATGGATAAGAATTAAAGGATATGATATATCACATACATTTAAAATGAAACATGGTTTGAATGGCAAAGAGATAAAATTAAAAGAAAGTGGTACACTTTCACCGTCTACCTCCCACCGACCTAGCAACGGTGCTAGCTGCTACTTATAAATCAAAATTATCCTTGACCAAAGTATATATATCTCAATTTCCCTCCTTGATTGAGTATTTAAATTTAAATTAGGACAAAACACGAGCATTTATAGGGTGCTGTATATACCTTTCAATGAGTCATAGTTCAGGGATTTGTGCGTAAAAAGCTCAAATGCATATATCTTCAAGAGGAAAAATAGTAGCCTAAGGTTGTGTTTGATAAATTTTTTTAGTTAATTTTTAATTTTTTTATTAGCTGAAAATTTTATTTGATAAATAATTTTTTAATAATTATAGTATTTTTTAAAATGTTATTTAAATATTCATAATACAAATTATTGATTTAAGTAGTATTGATTTTTTTAGTCTTTGTAATTAAAGTGCCATATTTAAGTTTTAAGTCTAATGAATAAAAAAAATATAATTAAGAGAAAAATTTATCAAAAGTAATCAATAAGATTTTTTTACTTAGATTAATTAATAACAAACTTGTTGATCATGAATACTGTTCCAATAATATATATGGTAACAAAAAAAAATCGTGGATATTATGCTAATGTTGCCACACACAAAACATTGTATTACTGACAATCAATACCGTTGGTAAAAGCAGTGTTTTGTTTTTTCTAATAAATATGTATTATTGATAGTTCGGTTGCTGGGAAAATTTCAGTATGCGTTTGATTAATTACCAATAAATAGGTTATTTATGTAACAAAAATAACTGAATAGGTTATTGATAAATTATGCGCTATTACTTTGTGTAAAATGACATGAAATTACTTACATCTATGTTGTCAATAATTTGATGTTTTAATTGCCTATCATAAACAGCATTTATCGAATAGTACTATTTTAGAGAAAATGTAAATTATACCAAATTAATGGATGCATGACCATAAAAAAATTTGTCTTTCATCACATCAATTCATTTTCTTATAATGCGCGTTGTGGTCCGGAAATGATCATACTCAAAAAGTTAAATATCATTAACTCTAAGAATTTAATTAAAATAGTAAAAGTTTTTAATACTATGATCATTTACTCACACATATTGCTATGTAAACAAGTTTATTAATTTTTATTCTAACAACTTTAAAAAAATCACTCTAAGAATGGTGTCTAATAATTAGTTGGTACTATATATAAAAATCCTTACATGCACAATATATGAAAATTAAACTATAACTTCCAAGTAGTGTTTTATTAATAGATGAATGTTTGTAAAGGGTTGTAAAGGGTATTATTATTTTTTGAAATTAATATATATATATATATATATATATATATATATATATATATATATATATATATGAAGCATTTTATTTTATTTAACATTATATTTTTTAGTTTCTTAATAAATGATATTAGGATACTCATTGTCGAAACCTAACCAGTATAAATCCAACAATTATCTCTTCAACAAATTGACATGTCACATGTTTAATCAGAGGAGGCAAGCCAAAAGTGATTCATTTAAATATTGATAAGATCACTTCAACCGTTTAATTAAGAAATATATTTTTTTTCAACGATTCATTATGATTTGCAGACAATCATTGCAGCTTAAACTTTTAGTGATGAGTGAGAGCATAGAGTTATGCATGTACACCTGTTGGTTTGTTCAAATTCCAGAGCAAACACACTATAATTTTTCGTTCAATAATTTTGGCGAAAGCAGTATAGCATTTACGCAGTTGGTGAAGAAGATTTTCAGCATTAAAATTCTAAGGGTTCGAAAATTTTAACCCATATATGCTGATATATGCATACCTATCTAAATAACAATAGATAAATAATACACATTGAAACATAACTGTACGTATATGCATATACAGTACTTTTCCTTTGCATCCATTTCCAATTTGCTTTAAAAACAACAATAGCTTGTATCAATAGTTTTCATTTTATCGAGTTTAATGATTATGTATTGTAAATTATTTAATGTAAAATTTAAATTACCAATTAATAAAAAATTATTATTAATAATTAATATGATTTTTAAGATAATTTTTCTAAAAGTTAATAAACTTAATTTATTATATATGATAATTTATGATTAAATGATAATATAGAATTGATTTATTACATTGTTTGTGGATGATTTATTTTATTCATAGATAAATTAGTGATTAAAAACATTCAATTAATATTGCATAATCTTATTTTTCTCACACATGCATATATAGCTTACGAAACAAAATTTTATGATTATAACTTGCTAACTCAACTAGTAATCGATAATTGAATTTTAACATTTATTTTTTTTAGTTTAATTTTTATGCACGGTTAGAATAAAAAATTTACACTATCAAATAATAATAAAAATTATAATATAACATTTAAAATAATTATTATAAAAATTAACACACTTATCCTATATAATTAAAATAGTCAATGCATATACTATTTACCTTTTTTTTTTTGTCGAATATGATCAATAAGATATATTTATGACATAGCATATGGATTTTTGAAAATTAAATATATAAAACAGTAAAAAAACCTTCCATGCAGAGTGATCTTCAAAGGGGTCTTTTTCTCCTTTAAGAGAGAGAGAAGATTGGGGAGCAACTTCTGACTAGCAATGTGAGAGGCAGGTCGTAATCACCGTGTGCCTTAAACAACACTTCTTTAATTCAGTAACGAATTAAGTTGGATGGTCCAAACCATTTGCCTTTTATTTTTGTTATTTGTTTTGAGATGATGATCAAATTGAAGTAGTTGAAAAGAAAAACATAAAGGAGAAAGAAACAAAGAACGAAGCGTGTTGTCTCTTTTTGGGTTGACTTTTTTTTAATCCAAGCGCAACGTATACTAATTTTTCTCCACCAGTGTGCTCTACTTCAATATAGGTCTTGAATCCAAAGTAATCTCCTTGTTAGACATTGATTGATCTAAAACTTGTTGCTTAAGTCATTAGCCTAGTGTTGTTTTCTTCTTCTCCTCCTTTCTTACAAATGATGGGTGTGGCTGATATTCTCATTCTCATCTTCTTAGTTCTCACATCATTTACTCTGTTCTAGCTCCCGTACTCTATATAAGAGATGTTTGAAATTTTGTTTGAATTTAGAAAGTGACTTATAATTAAACTCATTTGATAATAATTCATTAAACAATTATGTTTCTGTTCACTAAATCCAATTTAATTCTCTTTTTGTTATCCTTTTTAGCATGTTGTGGTGTGATTTACTTGAATTATGTGTATTAAAATTGTGTTTTAATTATTAGGATGTGCCTTTTGACTTCAACGATGTCTCAGTCATAATAAGGTTAAATCTTATACATGGTTTAAGACAAAGACGAGTGAAGTTTAATATTTTTTCTTCTTCTTATAATTGGTTCATTGATCTTGTAGTCAGTTTGAATTTATCTTTTTAATATAAGGCTTATGTACGTAGAAGGGTTAGAATACCACTAGCTAGTGATTATTTATTTAAAGAAATATTTAACTCAATTATTTATTTAAATTCATCTTAATGACAGAATTTCTTGACTTGAAGTTTTGTTAAATAAATTAGATGATGTACATTTTCTATAATAATTAAAGATGAGATAATTAACCAGTGTCTTTTGCGAAAATACTTCTATAGTTCAACTTAATAAAAACAAGGTAATTAAGAGTCTCGATCATAATGGCCATGCCTATTTATGTCTTGTTAATTTATTTATTTCAGATTTTGTGTGTACATAGATGTAGCAGTACTCTTCATTATTCCACATGATATATATATAACTCCAAAGTCCAAATTGACACATACGATATAAAGAGCAAAAAAATCTAGTGTTTCTTGATGGCCATAACCATGCATGGGCAGAAGAAGCAGCATTAAGAGGAAGCTAGCTAATGAGCCATAATTGAATAATATCCAGTAGTTCAACTGACAATAGAACAGGTAGCTAATAGCATTACATAACTTGGTCTTATGTTGTGTCTTGTTCCCAACTGCATGCATGTTTCTTGTTGTACTGTTAACTATGGCCTTCAATATAGTATATAATATGTGTATTGTGTGCACATGTATATGAATACGTATGTATGAGAGTACTACTGCACCCTTTGGCTGGTGATTTTAACAGCTATTCTTCAACTACCTCTTTTATGTTGCAGATTAATTAATGCATGTTGATAGATTGTTTCCATACATACAACTGTATGCATGAGAGAATCACATTCAGCTCAACCAATCATGGGCTGGTGTCGTACTTTGCAATTGGGTGGAATTAATTTTGGAAGATTGGTGTTTGAAAACGATTTGTGTTTCGGAATTGAGGTTCAAGGGATTCGTTTTGCTCTAATAATATGGTAGATTTTATTTTTCAGTATAAACACGAATGTGTAATTTTATAATCTTTACAAACTAATTCTTCCGATCCTCTATACTTAATTTTTTTTGGTGAGGATATCTATACTTAATTCTACTAAATGTAAAAGGGTTTTTTTTTCTTCTAATTTTCACAGAGAAAAAAAAAAAGAAAAGAGTTTCTTCTTTTATTGAAATTAATTAATTTTATTCACATGATTTTATCTTGAGAAGCCAAGGTTTTAAGCTAACAATGTGCAAAAAATGAGGTACAAAACGTGGTAAAGCAAACATATGCATGTTACAGATATTTAAGACACTGATTTGGTTTCTTAAAAAAGATAAATGATGCGAACATATTGAAGAGGGAAGTTTGATAAATTTTATTTATTGTTTTTAATAACACAAATGACTAATCTTTTTTTATTTCTATTCTTATAAAGGTTTTACTTTTTATTACTTTTTAAACAGATATCTTTGTTTAAAATACAATACAATATGAAAAGTATGTATATCTTTTTTTTAAAAAAATAAAAATTATATTATCGAGTGCACTAATCTTTGCCTAGTTCAATCATTAAGTGTAGTGGTTCCATTCCGATTCTGGTAGCAAGGCCTTCAACCGGACAAAATAATGGCCAGATATTAATTATTACTGGATTTCCAATTCAACTATGAATACAACATTTGGTAAGTAAATCAAACAAAAGAATTTTTGGTTCATTTTGTTTTTAATGACTTTTTTTATTGATAAATAGAATATTAATTCGTTTGAAAATTGAATCGCCGTAACTTTCTATATCATATGTTTTTGACTTTGAAATGGATGGACTTCTCTCCTCTTTAATTTTTAGTTAAAAATATTTACTCCCTTAAATGAAATAGTATTTTTTCATTTTTTTATATTCTAAAAATAGTGTAGTTAGTTGCTCATCTAATGATTTAAATATGAAGAATAAACTTATCTTATTACTCGGTCATTTATAGATGTAAAAAAATAAAAATAATAATTGCAACTCTACAACAATTCCCACATATTACTTAATTAATTGAGCTAAATCCTGAGTGATTAAGATTGTACTTAAACACACTAGTTATTTCAAAATTATGATTTACTTCTTACATATTTTTTACTGGCATGCCCATAATGATGATGATTATTCAAAAAAAAAAAAAAAGAAATCTTCCCCGATTGTGGTGAAACAGAAGACGTACGAATATCATCGATTGGCCCAACGCAGTATACCAAAAAAGAGTTGGGCTTTGAAACGTGAGTCCAATGTATGTTATCTCCGATGCACTTAGTTAAGCCCATTACTTTCTTTCGCTACAGTATAATACGATAAACAAATGGTTCGTGACTCTTTTTTTTATAGAGAATTTTCCTTAGAATTTAATATGGCTAATAATAATTACACGTGTTTTTATCTTCACAAAGCCCTCACGTAGTTTTATCAAGACTTTTAATACCACAAAAACGTTTTAAACTGATTCAGACGAATCCACCTTGAAGTTTAATGGGGGAGCAAAGATGAATAAAATTTGCCCATTTTTTCATTATTTCATAAAATATAATAAGTGAAAAGAGATTTCACTAAATAATTTATATTTTATTATTTATTTTAATTTTATGTTCTCTAGCTAATTGAATTTAATATATGATGTTAATAATAGTGATAATAAAATCTAGCCTGGAACAAAATGACGCGGCAGTGGAGTCAGGACTGCTTAATTAGTTTATGGTGGTCACACTTCATTCATTATTATTTGATTTGACAGTAATATAATCATATTTTTTATTTGAAAATAAAAATATCAAATTTACAAAAAAATCCTTAAATTTTAATTGTAAAAACAAAAAATTAAACTTAATCATCTGATATAACAAAATAAGTCACATATGATTAAATTATACATGACATACATTATGAATTAAATCACATCAAAATAATAACTTTTTTTACATAATAAAAAGTGATGAACAGGAAAAAAAATAAACTAAATAACAAAAAAATTCTTCATGTGACATTTTTATTAATTTTAAATACGTTCATTAAAAAATTCAAATGAAACAAATATATAATTTACCATATTAATTTTTGAATGAAGTTATGAACTTAATCAAAAAGTTCAGAAAATTTTATTTTGAAAAGGTTAGATTATTTGTATTATAAAATAAAATATTATATTATTTGAATAAATATTATTTATAAAGTTCAACAAACTTTTCAGTGTCATAAATAATAATTGTTAACATAAAAAGCTTTTAGCTCTAAAATTATTACAATAATCATTTATCCTGCATTAAAATGAATTCCATATATTAAGGAGGTCTAGTTTAATTAGTTAAATAAAATACATAAGTTATTATAAATTTTCTGTCTCACGGAATATAAAATTTAGTTGTTTAGAAAATGAAATATGAAATTCAAGCGTATCATATATTTTTAAGAGGTACATCTTGCACTAATTTAATTATTGTGCAACCACATATCATACAGCTAAAAATATAAGAGAAGAGTTGCATAGAAAAAGAAAGCCATATTAATTGAATAAGACGACAATATATATATATATTATATAGAAAGTAATATAATATATGTATTTAATTATAAAATATATATACAGAAGAGATGAGTATCATGTAACTAATATGCAACCCTAACCCTAAATGGATATATGATTACATGAACTTTACTAACTTAACTGAATACAACCCATTGTTATAAGTGAACAAATTAGATTGAACTTGTTCTTTACAAACCGACAAAGCCAACAACATTTTGGAGCAGAAGCAAAACACAACGTCGTGGCAAAATTGAATCCTACTTGAGAATTAAGGTTTCCTATGGCGTAGAAGCACTAATTAATACAAGTTTAAAGCACCATAATATGACGTACAAGTTACAACTACAAGCAATGAACATAAATAATCGCCAGATTCTTTATGAATGCATACAACTCATAATTTGCTTGCATGAATGACGCTATCCTAATACTAAAACAAGTGATAGAAGTAATGATATTTGAACATTTTAATATTTTAAACACCTCATTTTATATTTTTTTATTTGTCCCTATTATATTTATCACTTTTTTATTATTTCCTTTTCTCTGTGGATGTATATTAACACATGGGTGTTCAATAATTATTTTCCAACTGTATAAACTAGATCAACATCCCGTGAAAACGCGGTAAATGAAAAAAAAGCAAAAAAGGAGTACGAAAAAAAAGACATTAAATAAAAAGAAGAAAAAAATTTGGATCCACAGTATATATACTAGACAATATGAGATTTACATATTTTAAACTCTACTTTAGTTTTAAAAAAATCTCTTTTATTCCTATTATCTCTATATTTTCATTCTTTAAATCAAACATACTCTTAATAATGACTATGAATGAACAATTTTTATACTACTATAAATAAAATCATGTCTACATAATTTTTTAGTCAATTCATTGTATCTATTCCTATTGTAAAAACTGACTAGAGTGTTGAATTTACAAATCACCAAACCATACTTGAACTTGTAAAACTTTTATAAATTCTATATCCATTTCAAATATTATGTTTCAGTGAATACAACTTATTGCTAATAACATGTTTTATTTTTCCGTTCTGGACTCCTCAAACCAAAAAAATAGATTATTACTTATTACAAAATGATACTTTGGAATGTGTGCATCCAACATATATACAAATGAATGTGTTTTCTCTTCCATCCCTGCTATGAGTGAGAAAGTGATAAGTTTTTTTACATTAAAAAAAACTTATCACTTTCTCTCTCATATTGAACACTTCCAATATCCAAAAGGATCTCTTTCTGAATCTAAATATATCCAAATGATTCTTTAGTTTTATTTTGGTTTGTAACGTAGAAGTTCATACAAATACCCCAATCTTGATGGTTAAATGTATAACATAAAGTCTAATGTATTAATTACACTCCTTATTAACAAAACAATTTGGGTAAAGTCGAGTCACGTGAACTGAAACTTTTCAAACTCACTATCCGATCCTTATCTTGGAGGCTTGCAATGTTTCTCAAATTTGTTCAGACCCACTTATGTATCCAACATGAGCCACGTTTTTCATAAGTTGGGTTGGATCATAATATGAAATTCACAGGTTACCCAACTCCTGAAACATCCTAATGACACATGCATCATGTGTTGTAGAGAGACATGCTACCTCATGGATGGGGCATCTAGTAATATAGTATGCTGATCACATGTAATCTAAGAAGTTATCCAATTCTATTTCTATTTTAAATTAGGGGGGAAATTCCCCTTTAAACCTCTAAAACCATTCAAAGGGTTCCCTCTCTCCTTTTCCATATACCACTACATATATAAATGCATACAATATGAAAGGGGAAGCAGAAAGAACTGAGTCCATCCTTGTATTTATCTGTACCATAATTAACATAAAAGCCATAGATGACTTAGCTAGGTAGCTGAAAATAAAAACATGGAGAAGCTTAAATTATATAGAAGGTGATGTTGAACGAGATATTTTCATTTCATAAAAAGTTATGACATTAATCATATTATAAAGGGTGTCTATGGAAAAACATGTCCTCAATGTTTTTCTGGATGATACTAGTGGAGAGATTTTGCATAGTCAAAGAGGACTAAAAGTGAGGATCATACAATGCGTTTTAGTAAGAAGTTTGCTCTTAATCATTGGGGGTGATAAGGGAAGAAAATTTTATGTGACAAGCAACTGATATAAGCACCTCTGTTAAGGTTAGGACTCACTGAAAACCTTTTTATTTCAAATTTCAAGAAGATTCAGGACATTGAAGAATCATATTATCATAACAATCATTGATCAAAGGTGTTAAATGTACTAATTCGAGCATAATTACCTAAATTAGAGAATACCCGTGATTAGTAAATAACTAGTGTGCAAAACATCATTATATGTGGGTCTATAAAAATTGACATAAAACTTTTCTCATTAATTCAACTACGCATAGCTTTGGAATCAATGTTATGTTGTGTAGGAGATCACGCAACTTGTATAATATCATACCAACTCGAGTAAAACAACGAATAAAGAGGTTAGATTCAAACGACCCGCAGAAAATCTTGAAATGCATTATCTTCTGTACAAGTGGACAAGTAGTTGATAAGCAAGCAATTTTGTGGTATTGAAATCTGCTAAGTCTTTCGTTATTTCAAGACATTGTTGGACAAAGACAATATAAGTGGATTTATTTGGCTGGCTTTCATTCTCTTCCATATCCATAGGTAAGTTTTCAGCGTTATCTTGCAGTTTTGTTTGCATACATACTACGATCAACCCTTCTTTACTAATGGCATCCATTAAAATATTAAAAATCATTCAATCTACGGAACGTATAAAGGATAAAATATAAGTTATTGTTGAAGTGTCAATAATAGGTGGTTTCTGGTCATCTTTCAGAACACAGATAAAGTCTCAATCACGAGCTTTACACATGCTAAGTGTGACTATAGGATTGATATAAACTCGTGTTTGACGGTTGGAAATGTGAAAATCATTAATCTTTCCATAGGGTCTATTGGAGCCACAAATTCTATTAATGCAGTCGAGAATGTGAAAGAAAAAATGAAAAAGTCATTAGAAAGGTAACTTGGAAAAGGTAGCACAGATCATTGATTTGCAAGATCATTATTCCTGAAGTAGCAAATTAAAGATTCAAGACCGGTGAAGGTTGCTTAAATTAAACACAACGAAAATCATTGATTTTAAATTCATTTTTCCCTATAGAAGAAAATAGCATCTCTTGTTGCTGTTACGCCATGTAACAGTTTCATGATGCAGAAATAAGTAACTACTTGTACAAAGTAGAGTAACTTTTAAGAAAATAGTACCCCAAAGTCAATGATTACGTACACAATATAAAAGGGTAACAAATAGAAGTTTTAGGTGCATAGAATATAAAACAACAATATAATACAAAATTTTACATCTTCAAAGCCACAAACCTGGGCTGCTGGTTCACTAAAACTTTCACACAGCCTACTTGTGACCTTTTCTAAGCCATCTATCAGCACAAGATTGTTCAACAATTCTCAGTGCATCAGCACTGCAGCTTCTTGCACAAGAGGCTGTGTAACATGCACAAAATGCTCAGCTTCCCTCTCCACCTCTTCCCAACACTTGTGTGCACTCTTCCCTTCTTTCATTTTCTTCACAAACCCCACAAACTTCCTCCAGTTATTTGGTTCAAACAAATGCGGGTTCATTCTCAGGTAAGTGAATGCACACATCTCTCTTCCACCAGAGTCACCATCAACATCCAACTGTGATGCCCTTATGATCTGCTCATGAGCATACTCATCGTACCGTGGCAGCGCATTTTCACCAGCAAGTGGAACCTGTGCCTTCTGCGTTGCCAGAGCCACTTGCTTCACAAGCTTCTCGGGTGCACAAAGGGCATCTTGTGGCTGCTCGTGATCGCGCATCTCAATACAGGTGAAGTTGAAGATGGCACCGTGGCGTGCCAACATTTGAGCAATGGGGATGTAGCCATCACGGAACCGGGTGTTGTAATACCCTGCTGTGAGTTCTGGGGCGTGAGACCTTGAGCCATAGTGCCAGTGAATGCCAGCAACCTTCACTGAGATCTTCACTCCAGTGTTGTCAAAGATTGACGTGGCTGATGAGAGAATCCTGTCACCGTGGTCCAACAGCATCTGAGAGTACCAGGTGAGGAAAAACTCACCATATGGACCATCCCAGCCTCCACCTTCTTTGCGGAAAAATTGAGTGTCTTCTGGCCAGTTGTTATAGTGTCCAGCATCAGTAGGGCCTGTGCTTCCCCATTCAGGCTTACCCTCAGCTTCAGCAGCAGCTTTTAAGCTACTCAACATATACTGCACCGTAGCATAATTTAAGTATTAGAACACATTTTACCTAATTTTCTCCTCTTCGTTCATCAAGAAATTTATCCAAACAAATCCTAAAACAATTATATATAAAAGAGTACAAGAAGGAGAAGGAAAAAAAAACGTAAATATATATACCTTGTCATAGCATTGGAAACCACCAATTCCTGGGAAATTCCATGTCCCATTTTGCTCTGGGTAAGAAGGGTAACGCAGCTCACCTGCCGGTCCCATCCCAACTTGAATTTCCTGAAATATGCCAGTAAAAGGAGTTTAGATGAGAAGTTATATAGCAACAAAAATCACACCATGATGTAAAAGTGCACTGAGAAAGATATTTACCACAATGGTGTCACCAAGGAGGTGCTTGAAAGTGTCTCTGAAAGCACGCATGAAATCAGCATAACATTGAACTGGGGTTCGGCCCTTGAGCACTGGCGAAGTATCACATCCAAGTGATATATATTCATAGTTTCTTCTTCCCCATTGATCAGTATATGCAAGATCGGGGTCATTATCAATCTCCTCCACAACCCATTTGGGTAAAGGAATACTGCACACAAGACAAACAATCTGATAAGCCAACCAATAAGACAACTGGTATTCCAACACTATGCTAACTTACAGCAAAACTGATGGCAATAATATCTAAAATCATAAAAATATGAACTAGTTTTTTTTTTTTTAATAAACCACAGCTATCTCCTGTAAGAGATAATTCTACTGGATTATCTCTTACTGGAACCAGATAGAATCACTGTGAATTTTAAACCCTCCTCCAACTATTTAACTACCGCATGTCCAAGACTCAAATTCGAAATCAATAGTTGATTTATGCGATCACTGATAAATGAAAACTAGTTTACTATAATTGATAGCCGTTGAAATAATTTACATGAAATATATAAACAGAAAATATATCTGGATTATTTGTTTCAAATAACATTTTAAACAAATGAAAATATTTTACAAATACATTTTCAAAAAATAGACTGAAAAACAAATTAAGATCTCGGGTCCACTTGATTAAAGGTAGTAGATCCTTAAAAAGTTAGTCTACTGTTTGTGGCGATACCGACGTGAATCAGTAGAACTACAAGTGCTACCTCACGTGGTCCCACTTTGGCACTTTCCATCACGAAAGCACACTCTTTTCTCACGTATTTTGTATTTACTACACACAAGGACCACGAAAGATGAAAGAAAATAAGACTCTGCACCGTGCTCATTACGCCTCTTTAAATCATATCAAAATATAAACATTTATGAAATTATTTTTAATCATTGTTATTATGTTAAAATAGATA
Source organism: Glycine max (assembly GCF_000004515.6). Lineage (NCBI taxonomy): Eukaryota > Viridiplantae > Streptophyta > Magnoliopsida > Fabales > Fabaceae > Glycine > Glycine max. Next base: position 37,757,493 of record NC_038252.2, read on the forward strand.
TAATAATTATGTTTTTTTAATAAGCATAATAATCATGCTTAAAAATACTAAATTAATATTGTTGTTATCCCTAATTTTAAGAGAATGCCAGCTCATTCGTAATAGCACAAGGATTAAAATTTAATTAACTTCATAATCTTCGATCAAAATAGTAGTAATAAAAATGAAACACTAAAATTTCAGTAAAAGGGAAATGGCTAAATAATTATGAATATACACAATTCTCAAGATTCAATTATTCCAGGTTCCTAGTTCATTCAATAGAGAAAACTAATACTACACTTAGAAGCAAAGTGATACAAGTCCAATATCACATCATTCACATGGCAGTATTGGCTTCATTTCCCATCACAAAACCCCTTTTATCCGTTTATTTTATTTTTCACAAACAGGCTGCATCGTGCTGGGCACGCCTCCCATTTTCAATCATAATCATCGAAAACTCCATATAATTAATAACCACATATTTTCCTATAAAGATAAATATATGAAATTAATTAAAATATATGTTAATATTTAAAATGTAAATTATAAGAACTAAAAATATTAATTTTAAACTATAAAAATTAAAATATAAATTAAACGAATTACTTTCACAAAAAATTAACATTTTCACACTGCATGAATTTTCATCCAAATTGCTTGTCCGACCAATTTCATTATCCAAACATTATAGATATATATCGTATAACAATATTTAGGTATCTAAACTTGACGTTAAATTTTTTTAATAAGAATGTATCCAGCCGTTTTGTTTCACGTGTCCAGCAATTTTAATACTAATAAAATATAATTGCTTATTTTAAAAAACTACAAATATAATTAAAAGCAAAAACACGACGTTAAAATTTTTTTAAATAAGAATGTTTCCAAAACGTAAAAAAATTTCATGGTGTCACTCAATTGATTTTCAGATTTCAATACGAATTCACAGAAATTAAACCTAAAAGAAACCTTTAAAGTACTCCAGAATCTAATAGTAACAATTCTAATTGTTAAAACCAATTGATCCAGAATCTAATAACATTCAATCAGCAATGACAAAAAAGAATGAGAGAGATTGCATAATAATACTCACGTGCAAGAGTCTCCGACGTTACCGCCACATTGGTGAAATGACATAACGGCCTGCACCTTCAGGCCATGCTTCTTCGCCATCTCCATGAGTTCAACGTACCCTCCCCAATTATACTCCCCAGGCTTCTCTCTCTCCACCAAACCCCACCACACGTCCATCATTACCCCCTCCACCCCCGCACTCTTCAGCGCCGCCATCGCCGCGTTCATCGCCTTCTTCCGGTTCACCGCGTTTCCCGTCTTTACGCTGTCCAACGGCATCATCACAAACAGCGGCACTCCCTCCTTCCCCTCTCCTTTCTCCTTCCCTCCGGCAATGTACTCCTCCGCCGCCACCTCCGCCGTGAACGCCTGACACGCTGCCGACAGATCCGCCCGTAGCACCGGCGACCTGCACGGGCTCAGCGGCGGCGACAGCCCCTCAGCGCCGCCCTCCGTCCTCGTGACCTTGCACTTCAGACTCACCGCCGGCGGCTTCCACAGAGTGGCGGCACTCATCGCCGCGGTTGATTCTCCGGCAGACGAATTCGGCACCGGCACCGTCGCAGCAGCCAGGGTCCCGATCTGGTGAGTCATATTCAACGCCATTTTCTAATCAATCAATCAAAATTTGCTTTGATTCAAATGCAAAGAACAGAAAATAACAATTTATTGGGTTTAGCGAATGCAGTGAGGGGGAAGGATATTTATAGGGGGAAGGGGGTGGTGAGGATAAGGTTACAATAAGTAATATTAATATTTTGGGTATGACCGTTAGTTTTGCGCCACGTGTCATTTGGGAGAATGGACGGTGGGATGGGGATTGCGCGTGAAGGTGATGGTCCATGGAAAGGTGACACGTGAGAGATGTGTGGTCACGTGTCGATGTAGGAGCCAAGAGAAAATATGGGAGGAGAAGGATCTTGTGAGATTGGGAACACGGCAAGTGTCATGTCATCGGCCAATGGTCATGAAATCTATTTTTTCACATCCCAAAATTAGCTATTCAACTTAATATGAGTTGCAGACTATAATAGGTAGGACAAAAAAAGTGATGATACTTATTTAAATTTTAATGATTCAATTGTGATTCAATCATGATTAAACCAGTAATAAATAGATGATATACTTTTTTAAAGTAGATGTTTTAAAAATAGTATAATATAATAGCTACTCTTTTTTGTTTAAAAAATGTTGACATAAATTATTTACAAAAGTTAATAAACAAATAAAAGAGAATAATAATTTTATAAATCTAACTTTTAGTATTACATTGAAATTTAAAGTGATACTTATCAAAGATGTTAATATAGAAAAATTAATATTACATTGAAAAATTAATATAATATTTATTTTGAGATATTTTTAATATAATACTTATTTTGTGATTAATATAGAGCTAGATTTGGTTTTGTTGTTTCGTGGTTTTGATTACTTCATAACAAATAAACATTGTCATTTGACATTAACAAAATATGTGAAATATTTTAAACTCAGTTTAAATATGATAGCTAGAGACTTATTCCTAGATTGAAGATGATTAGAGATTAAAAATTGTGATTACAAATTAAACTAGTATATTTGGTATTTTTTTTAAATGCGTATGCTTATATATTCCTTCAATAATAGTAATAATAATATCGGGCATGCCTTATTATTATTATTATAAAGGATAGTTTTATAAGATAAACATTTACTCTATTCAATTCACGTACTAAAATATTAGTTTGATTCTATTATAAAAGAGTTTAATAGATATCCACCATTTCTGTAAAAAGCTTTTACACTTTTTAATCAATAAAAATTTATATTTTATGTAATTTTAAATATAATTATTATAAAAATCAATAAATTAAACATAAATGATAATTTATTTGAGTTTAATATCATCTAATCAGAATTCAATATTAATAATTTTTTTAAAATAAGTATCATGAAAGTCAACAAATTTATTATACATTAAAAAATTATAATTGGATGATGATCTAAAAAATATTTTTTTAATTTATTATTAAATCACAGTGTAAATAAAAAGTGAGTAGTTATAGTATTTTTTCATTAGAAAATTGAAATTTAAAAATATGATGGATAAATGAATCCGTTAGCGTATAATTATTAGGAGTGCGAACTCCGAAGGCATAGAATGAGTCTATAATAACTTGTGTTGAGGTATATTATACTGCGAGCTCAAAGGATGAATGTCATCATCCACCTTAAATTTAAGGTTATTGTTAAGATTTGACTGTTGAAACTACAGTAGATAAGACTTTTATGCTATTTTTTTAGGAAAAATAAAAGTCATTTGACTGATAGGATAAAACAGTTTTGATCCTATTCTCTAGGCATGATTTGTTAGTGAGTGATGTTATCTTTTTGTTAGCAGTTACTATCTTTTCTCTGCTTTTAAAATAAACCTTTGCAATCTCAATTTTTTTTTTCTTTATGCTCCCTTTTATTGTTTAATATTTCTGCCTACTCTTATTAAAAAAACAACAGTTATATTTTGCTCATATAATTTAAATTTTAACCCTTCCTTTAAAAGAAGAATAAATATCGGGTACATTTTCTCTAAAAATCATGTGAGGGTGCTTTGATGCTTGTTCTCAATTAAGAACTATTCGTTTGCTTTTCAACATGTTCTTCTAGTTGTCAACTGCCATTGGCATCTTCAACTACTACTCTAAAAGGATATTAGATGGTCATTGTTTGTCTTCCTGATTCCTCAACAATAGTTCTATGTTTATTGTTCTTATGTATTTTGTTGGACCAATTATGTAGGGGAAGTAAGAAATGGAACTTGCTCATCTGATTCATGTTAAAATTCATGGCTGCTTCTGGCGAGTTATCCAATTCTCAATTTTTTAATTAAGTTCTTGACGCTTAATACATGCCTTTTAGAAGGAACATTTGTACATGGAAATAAGTGAAACTATCAAAGATATTTTATAATCGTACAACCTATGACAAAGTTTAGCTAATAAGATATTAAGGACAATCTATGCAATCAATGTTTGATCTGATTGCGAGGTATTAGCACGACTTAGACGCTTCTTCCTGTATCTCCATGCAACCTGAATACGGTTTGCTGCAAGGGATCTCCAGTAAGGTGATACATACCTAACATAATACAATTATCAAATCATTGTGTTAGAGCCATGGCTTGGAAAACAGAAATCATGCATGTAACATGCATATCAAGGTCATTTTCCACCAAGGAAAAAGGATAGATTTGGTTATGTGCAATGTTGACAAGTCGAGAACAATAGACATACAATTGATATTCATTTTTGTAAGTTGAAACAAACCCAAATACAAGGTGGAAATGAAATGAAATACCTTAGTGCTCCTTGAACATGAGGGTTCCGCAAGAATCTTGTGAAAAGAATTGTCAGTTCCTCAAGGTCTGCAGCTCGAAGTGAAAATGCCTCCACGTTTGTTAAGCATCTTACTGTCCTGTTGCTCAGCAACCTCTGTCCTTGAACCCTTACTTTTTTACCATCTGCAAGGGTGAGAAAACACTTTCGTAAACCATGTTTCTGAATTTGTAGCGAGGCCAAGTTGCTGAAAATTGCAACTTCTGCTAACCTCCACTTTAGCAGGCATGTTATCATTGTATCCAGTATTGTTATACCTGTGCTTACAGAAGAATGCTCAAGATACCATGTCAGAAGTTCTTCACCACAAGCATCCCCTTCAGATAAGGGAACCATAGTTCCATCATCCCCAAAGCTCTCCAATGTCCCACGTACAACAAAGACCATCTTCTCTACAAGACTCCCCTGACTCAAAACTTTACTTCCTTTGATGTATGTCTTTTGTTTTAGTCTCTCACAAATGGCATCTAAGATAGGCTCATCCATCAGGGCGAAGATTCGAACCTGCAGTTTTTAGATCCTCAGAAAATTAAATTATCTTAACAGAAATTACAGGTTTGTTGATATGCTTTGGCATTTGACAAGTCACAGTGTGGTTACATAATGAATATGCATAAAGCTTTGGCTTCAAAATGGTTTTCAATTTTTCATATTCAACATCTAGTTAATTCTAGGTGGTTAAACAAAACACCTAAAGAAAAACAGAACTTTGAAAGAAACAACATGGCTGAGAATAGATTTCGAAGTTCACCTAACATATGAAGACTAAATTCCACATAAATAATTAATCATAATATATATTTTTTTAATTATTACTAGTCATTTATGCCACAAATTTTCTAGGGCATACTTTTTTAACAAATTTGAAGAGATGACGTCTTATGTCTGTCTGGAGATCTTCCTGCATATTCTCCAGAAGTATTTCTTCATTCACTCCTCTTGTTGCTGCCCAACTATACCGTTCAGCATGACGTACTCTCCTACATGGAAGATATAATACTTATCAGTTGTACAATATGTGTGATCCAAAACATGTAACATAGAACCTACGTAGTGATTAAATGGAGTTGGTTATTAAAGAAAGACTCTAATCCAAACAGTAACTAGTCTATTTTTCCCAGTACATGTACTTTTTCAAGAAAAGGAGTTGTAGGAAGAGGTGGGGAGTTAACAAGCAATGAATTGAATCAACCATAGACATAACTTTTTGAAAATGTGGATGTTGTGATTTTGAAAAGAATGAGAACATCTCCTATACCTTCTTAGATCTTCGGGTAAGCGACGGTGGCTCATCCATTGCTCAACATCACGACCTCTAAGTTGCATTTCTAGCCTCCTGTAAGTGTGATGGAAAAAAAAATATCAAGCACAATATGACCCTTACAGAAAAGAAGGATATATGAATGTTGTGTCATAAAGCTACACATGTGTTTTGTTTGTAATTATATATTATAGTAGAAAGGGAATTAGTCATAAATACAAATAATATTCCTAATTAATGACTATCATACAAATATTAACATATATCTATTCTAATATAACCATGTGTAAAATATTTTACTTAACACCACCCCCCTTCCCTTTCAAGGCAGAACATATATGTCAACTGTGCTAAGTTTGTTACAAATATATTCAACCTAAGAACATAAGAGACTTGGTGAACATATCAGTCGGTTGATCACTAGAGTTAACAGTTGTGATTTCTTTGGAAAGCTACAATTGATCTCTATGTGTTTGGTCCTCTCATGGAAGACTGAGTTTGATGCAATATGAAGTGCATCTAGATTGTTGTAGATAAGCTTCATCTCTTGGATGTCCCCCAATTTTAGTTGTGGCATTGGAGTAGTGAATGCAATAGTTGCCTAAGCCATGTAAGCTCACACACAATTGTTGCCATAGCATGATATTCAACTTTACAACGGATCTTTCAACTAGGTCTTGCTTCTTGCTCCTCCATGAGATTCAATTTCCTCCAACAAGAACACAATATTCAGAAGTAACTCTTTTGTCTGAGAATGTCACGAGGGGCATTTAGAAACTAATTCACCAAATTGCAGCGAAGGTGATGTCGTGTCTAGTGACAATGAGAAAAATAAGTTTTCCTACCAGGAACCAATACCTTCTTGTGTCTTTCTATGATTCTCCCTAACCTGGAAGAAGCTTGACATTACAATCCATAGGAGTATCACAATGACAACAGCCAAGCATACTAATCTCCTCGAAGTCCAATGCATACTCATGTTGAGTAATAACAAACCAAAATGTGACTAGGCTACCTCAATTCTCAAGAAATATTTAAAAGGACCCAAATCTTTTTATCTGAAATTTATGAGAGGCATGCTCTTTGAGATGCTAGATACCAGTCTCACCATCACTAGAGTTGACAATCTCATCAGCATAGAGTACAAGACAAATGCAATGACCTGCAGGAGAATGGATGAAGCCCAAGGGGACTGTTTCAAACCATGGAGAGAACATGAATGTCACAATTGACAAATGAGGCGAGAGCCAGTGGTAGTGAATTCAGGGGGTTGCTCCATGTAAACTTTTCCCAGCAAATTATGTAAGAAGGCATTTTTAATGTCCACTTGATAGAGAGACCCATGATAAATGGAAATTATGGCATGAAAAAGGCAAACCCAAGTGATTTTAGCCACAAGGGAAAAGGTATCCACATAGTCAAGGCCAAAGATCTATGTATATCCTTTAACTACCTCGTGGTTTTTAAAATGACCAGCATTGTCAACTTAAAAGACAAGCCGATGCCAAGGATTTAAAACTTATAGTTTGATACAGTTACACTTAATAGAATGGATGCCATCCATCCATCTGCATTATTTTTAAATTTTCAAATGAAAGGAATGGTAAAGAGAAGTTTATTTCATGGGAAATAAATTTTTGGTGTGATTTATTCAACTTATTTTGAAGAAACAAATGCTTATTTCTCTAGCTTTTTGAGAAAGCTTGAGGGGAAAAAATATTATTATTCATTTCCAAACATGCATTAAGAGCAATATTGTCATCAACAATCAAGGGGCACAACAAATAAAATCAAAAAGTTCTACCTGCGTCCAAGAGCCTGCAGAAAGTTCTGTATATTTCCAATGAGAAGTGCAAAAAGCAAGAGTCCCAATCCTATGATGGCCATTGTAAAAAGTACTTCCCACACAAAATAGCTTGGGGTTTGATTACCAGCCAGGGTACTGATTTGCTATCAAAGATCACAAAGGTATAATTGTTAAGGGATATCATATTAAAAACCACTATTTACAAGTGTTTGTGCTTCTTAGATCTCAACACACACAGGCATATATCAGGTGAGGGTGTCAGAGATTAGAGGAATTAATCTTAACCATCCATGTAAGATTGAATGGTCAATATTAGTTCATCTCATGCTCTCACTTGATATGTGCCCCCTATATATATGCATACACTTCATTAAGCTTATTTGAATCTTCATAGATGTACACTTTTACTACTCAAGGAACAAAAAGAGAAAAGAATGAAATGCATACCTGGAATCCCCAAAACAGTGCAAATACATATTTGTGGACCACCCTAGTTTCTATAGTAAGTGGTACAGCATTTACATAGATCCCATACTTAAAAGCATCAGAACTTGAATTCAAACAAGCAGTGGCATTTACATTGTTGTTCCACACTTCTGCCCGGCCAGATACATCGTCAGCGCCATAGCCACAATCAATGAATGCTGAGCATCCAGTAATATTAGAATCACGGCAGGCATTTCGCAAGCATTGATTAACCCTCTGGAAGAAGGAAGAGGATTGAAAAAGAGAAAGTTAACAATTTAATATTACCCATCATTTACAGAATCACATTCGTGGTTCTAATTGAACAGGTCATCTAGCATCCAGGGAAACATAACAATTCTGATAGTTGAATTTCATGATCAATATTACAAAAGAATTAGAAAGATTAAATTTCTGAGACCATACTACTATCGTAGTTTATTTTGCTTATAATTCTTGTAACATATTATCATATTATATACAACCAAATTAAAATCAGAAGCATTCAAGTGAATCAAGTAACTTTTCTTCTGCTTTTTCCTTTTGTTCTGTGCAGGGTATCTATCCTCCTTTTTCATGCAACATGAGAACTCAAAGAAAATTATAAAATTTAGTGAGGAAGAAATTTTGTATTTTTTGAAAATGAAGCTTCAAATATCATTTTTACTCACCTGTAGACCAAAGAGGTACCAGCCAGAACCAACAACATGGCCAGATAGCATAAAAATGAGAAGATTTATAATGAAATTTGCCCAGGCTGACTCAAATATGAATCCTGTAGGAGACTGGCCAATTAGCAGAGGCAGAAATCTGAATAATCTGGGAAAATACTGCACAAGGATGGCAGCACGCAGAAGATTTTTAGCATAATTAGCTCCTGATAATCCCAGGTACTTTGGTAGGACAAATAATATCATTATCTGCAAATATTTCACTACACATGTCATGACAAGGAATTTGAAGAGTACAAAATAAACCATTAGTCTTTTTCACAGATCGAAAACCCTTTCCTTCCCCTGCTGCCTGCTTGATCTCAAGTATATGTTCATGTTCATTGTCCACAGACTATTAATTCATCAGAACACAATAAAAGGTTCAATCACTGTGGCTCATTTCAATTTGAACAAGATGATATAGAACAATAAACAGTTTATAAAGATAAAGATAGAAAAATGACAACAAAAATCTTCAGAGTTTGTAAGCATTACTCTGCTATAAAAATAATTTCTAGCCTACAAATAGCAGCTTAGGCTTTTAAGGTAATTGATTGTTAACAAGGTATCATAGCCTTTATGACTAATTATAAAAGATAGATCCCTCAATTCTGTTTTCTTAATTAAATTCAATTTCAACTCAAAATAAGCGGGCCTTTGGAATTTGTATGCTTAAAAGTAATTGGTTGGTAACAAGGTATCATAGCCTTTATGACTAATTGTAGAAGATAGATCCCCAATGCTCTCATGTTCTAATTTAATTTCAATTTCATTACAAAATAAGTAGGCCTTTGGCATTTGTATGCTTCAAGGAGAAAGAGTTTTTGCATGCAGAGTTTGTGAGAGATGTAAACTATTAATGTGAAGGCACTTGACAGCAGCAATTACAATAGATTCTATTATAGAAAACTTAATAGCTCATGCCAAGCACTCCTTATTTATTTTGAATAAGGATATCACAACTAAAAACTGATATTTCGAAAGAAATCATATGACAACATCAAAGACCTCCATGTTTTCAAGTGAATCAAAGATAGAAAACCGCTTAAAATTCAACCGAACAGATATCACACAATATGACTAGAGGCAAAATATTGATAAGCATTCATGTGCAATTGTAAGGCTGGTACGTCTCATAATTCACATCATAAACTTCGTTTTTTGTGGTACATAAAAGTGAATACCCAAAATACTAAGTTACAATGAACAAACTCAGCCAAGGAAATTATATAAAGAAAGTTTCCACAAAGCAAAAAAGGGAGATGTTAAGAAGTTTACCTGAGGAAGAGGCAATACAACAAATAGGTCGATGAAAAAATAACCCTTCAGATAATTAAGAGCAATTTTCTTGGGATGGTCAACTAAATCTCCAGCACCTACTACCGTTGACTCAGGAGAAACATAAGCCAACTTAAACTGTAAAGAAGCAAAAAAGACTTAGAAACTCAAAAAACTTATTTAAGATTCAGGATACATGCACTTTTCTTTTCCTTTTGACCTGAACTAATTATATAAAAACAAAGTAAGACATACACAAATACAATGAGATGCAGCAATATATTATCAAGAAGGTTGAAGTCCAGCATTCCATATCATCTGAGTCAATTAATCATTCCATTTTTCTCTTCCAGTTTGCTAAACATTACAAATTGCTAACAAATTTAATGCTACTAACTAAATTAACCAACTTTCTTAAAGGATGTGAATTAGTTAAAAGAGTCTTATATTTAGGAACGGGGGTAGTATTTATGTATGATGCAACGGAAAACCTAAACCCTGTTATTCTGTTGCTAAGAAATTCTTTTAAAATACATTTGTCGGTATATTTACCCTCTCAAAACCAGAAAAATTGAATAATAAAAACTTGTTGACAAGGAAGGATCTTATCATATAATTCAAGTACAATATGACATCATTATATTAACATATAGGTTAGCATAAATAAAACATAAGGGAATGGAGGATTTTCTAAAAAGGTAGTTATTGAGAAATTACCTGGAGAAGAATGTTAAAGAAATATATCAAATCATTAATGCTTCTAAATAAAACAAGTGTTGTTGTCATTGTCTGATTGATAGCAATACATTTTTCATTCTGCACATAATGAATGGTAAAAATGTAAAATTGCAAAAAATAATAGTAGGGAAAGACTAGTTTCTATACCTACGAAGACTTAATTAAATAAAAGGAAAATAATCACACCTTCTTCACATAGATTAAGAAGAAAAATAATGGATCAACAAAAATTGCCACCAAGCAAAAAATGGCCAAAATCTTGTTCCATCGTTGTAGAAATTTATTATGAGGATTCATAACTCCAAGAACATATCGAGAGCAGAAGGAATAAAGTTTTCTTCCAAAACCCTTGGCATCCCCATAAAGATTATTGTGGAACTGCAAACATTCAAAACATGAACAGAAGTGCATTTGGTTACGTGAAAGTGACAGAAGAAAAATGTCTACAAAAGGAAATGGAAAAGGTCACAAGATCAAGTATAAGGATACAGAAAAGTTTGTGATAGTAGCCTTCAGAATGTAAGTGTTGCATAAATAATGAAAAAGATTGAAATTGTCTAATTGACAATACTTCTATTTCCCCTATAGTAGGCAATGATATCAACAAAAGGAACAATATAAATAGTTCATCTTGAATATAGTTTTTTTAATTTTAAGAGAGTGATCTATTGTAATGTATATGTACCTAAAAAATGTAAAAAGCCTTTGGAATTTTAAAGCGAGGCAAAGAGGTCCATCTCCAAATATGGAACAAACTAAACTAATGGAAAGAAAATTCTCAACATTTGAAAAATATAGGGAATTTTTTAAAAGAATTTGAAATATAGGGAATACATAGAACTTGACTAAAACAATAGTGATCAAATTAATAATTCAAACAAATAAAGGTCTATGGTCAATGTTGTGCATTGTCAATATATTTTTCAAATACTTAAACCAACTCAAGTTCAAAAGAACAGAAAAACTCCACAAGAAATATACATCCAGTAGGAAATGCTAGTTCACATGATCAGAGTGGTACCTTCAACTTAGAGAATAAGTTATTCCCCAGAAATTAGTTTCGTTCTTTGCCAACTGTATTTTTTTAAAAAAAATAATAAACATGTAGGAGCATGTAACCTGTTTAGAATCCCATATTCATAGTAGAAAAGCATAGTCAAATGAGTGTTTAAAAAAATTAGGAATTAAGTTACAGACTGCACATTAAACAATGTATAGTTTTAATTTATTTTTTTAAAATTTTCTGAATTTTCTACAACAGTGGCTACTTCTGATAGAACAAAATTACATAGCAGGAAAACTTTAGAACCTTGAAGCTAAATGGGTCTTAGGACACTAAATCCACAATCTTTTATCTTGAATGTAGATCTAAGTAAATAGCAATTGAAACAGAGAGCTTTTCACAAAAATATCATTCAACATTTTGATGTGTAACATAAATATATGAGATGATGTAGAAGGGCAAAAAGCCATGATTATATTACTAGAAAAGTATACTCATTTTATTGATTGATAATAACTGAACATAAAAGTGAAGCTATGCATAAATGTGAAAATTAAATGCTACTTAAGAGCACAAAGTTACAACATAGTTCAATTAAATGTCTATAAATTATTAGGTCGGTAAAATCCTCTACGTGAACTCCAGACTATGGTCAGAATAAAGATGATTGTATAGTGCAAAATCACATCAACATGATAAAATTTTTGGCTTAGCAGCATATAATTAAAGTCAACTTCAAAACATAGAAGTCAATGTTTTCTTAAATTTAAGGAGAAATAACAGTCTATTTCTGGAAGAAAAGCACCTTGGGATCAAATATAGCTGAAGTTTTCCGGGTTCTTGGTTGAGAAGCCTTGACATAAGAGGGGCAAGTAGTACAACAAGGATCATTACACATTCCCAGTTGCCCAGACCTCATTAAGTGCTCATTCTTTCTATCATAGTCATTATCCCAACGATTTTCATTCGTGCCATCAAAAGTAGAAAACTTTTCTGTCTTGCTCTCCACTACTTTGGTTCCTGTCGCAACTATATTCTGTCGTGAAAGATTTCCAGTTCCATTGGTAGCATACAGTGGACCACTCATCTGCACAAAGGGGGTTTTTCTCACACTGCGAAGTGGACCAGTATGTCCTACAAGATTAGTTTCTTTCTCATATGATTCCAAGGAGGCCATAGGAATAGAAATTGAAGCACTTCGTGTCCTAGATACAAGCCTCCGGAAATTAGAATCCACAACTTCATCAGATAGTCGAGCATGTGTTTCTGACAGCATTGGCACCTCATCTTTTTCAAAATGAGCCATGTTTCCTTGATGATTCTCCAATTTTTATGAAACTAACAAAACATCAATATATACATTTCTGCACCATATCAGCAATTTAAAAGAAAAACAATCCAATTTAGCTCACAACTTGAAAGGGGAAAGCATAAATTAAAAAAACAGTAAATGAAAAGCCAAGGACTATATTTGTTCCTAAGTGACAAAGTCAAATGGAACTCAATGCACCATCAGGAGGAAGATCATTGTTCTCAAGTGGCTGAGAGTCCAATTTGGCTATGCAGCATGTAATTGAAGTCAAAAGGTAACAACTAACAAGTGCAACTTGTATCAAGAGAAAAGTAACAAATCCCATTATCTTAAAAGGAAGTAACGAATTACACATCCATTGACCTAAACCAACAATACAATTATTGAAATTTATGGACCATCGTAGTTTTAACGACAGTGTTAACAGTTCCTTGCCTATACACGCATCAGTGGTTGACTGCTGGTGTTTAACTTGAAATTTAACACATAATCACCAAATTATTAACAATATGAAGCACTATAAACTATGACTTGTGTAGAATTACAACTGGGGTTATGAATCAGTTGAAGAATTCCAGTATAATGCAATGACTAATGAGCCCAAGTTATAAAAAAAACGCCATTAAGAAGGAACAATAATAAAGAGAAGCAAGAGAGGAAACAAACCCAGAAAGAGGAATTGAATTATCAGTGAAAACCCCACCAAGAATTCAAGTTGAAGAATGCATTTTGGGGAGCTTGGTGATCATGAAGGAAAGTGAAGTCGAGTTAAGAAGATAAAGAAAACGAAGTGTGAAAGTAGTACATATAAACATAAAAATACCAACAACCACGTGAGAGAGAGAAAATTGTGAAGAGGAAGACTTTGAGTCATTGACTAAGTCACTTGTGAGATAATTGAAATTGTCAGTGCGTGTCGTATGTTTTACCTTGAACAGACAAGTCATTTAAAACCTGTACGTGTGTTCATATTTTAAGTAACCCTTTCATTTTAAGTAATAAAGTTGTTTTTATAAAAAAAATATAATTATCTATATATAAAACCAATATATATATATATATTCATTTTCATAAAAAAACATTAATAAGATTTCTTAGAAATCTTCCTAGTATATAAATTAAAATACTTATATTGAATAAGAATATTTTTTACGACTTATTTTGTTTATAAAAAATCATTTTTAGGAAAATATATTTTCTTATCTCTTTCTATCCATCTTTTTTATTTGTAGTTTTAAATTATATAAAAATATATGTTGAAAAAGAAAAATCCCTTAAATAAATCTCAATCCCTCAAAAAATTAGTAATTAATTTTTAGATAAAAAATACTTAGGTTAAAAAAAATTAAATAAATCGTCAATAGTGGAACATAATCTTATATCACAATATAGACTTTTCATCATAAATATAAATATAATTTTTTATTTAAAAATATTTATTTCTCATAAATTTCAATTATAATATAATAATTTTATATTTAAAAGCATATATTTGTTATAAATTTTAATTATATAAAATAAAAATTTATTGTAATAAGCTAAAATACTAGTAGACGTCTGTATTTGAAAGCCAGGTTTTGATTAATTCATAAACGAGTCATTTTATTTTTAAGTGACTATCTCCAAACATATATCGTTAAAAAAGTACGTTTAATTTTTGTACATTAATCTGAGCACACAACTCATCACAACATGGAGCCAAAATATCGTACCGTGCGGAACGTAATAAATTGCGCCTTTGCATTCATTGCACGAAACACAGAAAGAGGACAATCATTCAAAACTTTTACTACTGCACTACCATGCATTTTCCTCATTGCAATCTTTAATATCTTTGTTGCGGATTCAAGCCTTTGAATAATCCTCACCTCTTAAATTAATGCATTGGGCGAGTGACGTTATTTCAATGGTTTACACATTTTAAATATTGTAACCACAAAATATTTGGTCAAAACATGCTCAGAACGTTGACGTAATATCATCATTTTTATATGCTATGAATAATGGTAATGGTAAAATCATACATAAACAAAGTTTGTTTTATTGACTGATTTCATTCAAAAAAAGTTCTTAAAAAATAAAATAAAATCTCGCTCTCCTCACCTCAACTTCGAGGTTGACCAAATTATAATAATTCAAGGGCAAATTTGTGCTTGACAATTGGAGTCTCTCAAGTAGTAGAGTCAGAAAATGAAAATTGGAAAATGCAACAAAAAGAACAATATGTATACAGTAGGAATCAACCAACAGTGTAAGAATTCTAGTTTGACTCCAATGCAAGATATTACATTTAATTTAATGAAGCATGTTTTATATATATTACTGCTTTTAACATAACAAAATTGCAAATAATAATATAAATGTACAAACAGTTTTTGTTTAGTGAACAGTAAACAAAATTATAAATAATGAATTTGTAATTTATTAGAAAATTTTATGTACAGAAATACATTAAAAAAAAAATTGATAGATTGGAATAGTGAGGAGTACTGGGAATGTATCTGGTGGTGTAGGTTTTTCCCTTTGGTCATGGTGCAAAGAGATTTCACATATAATTTTCAGCATTTTGTAACGTTTTGATGCAATGAGACATGTTTGATCAAATTAAATATTGTTCCCATTCAATGAGCTGTAAGCATGTGAAGTATGCGAGCAGCTAGCTATAATAATTGTTCCACATTTTGTCTCCATTTGAAACAAACTCCTAATAAAGTTCAAAGATAAACTAAAAGGAAACTCATCAGTGAGGTGTGACACCTTTTCTGTTCAACAATGAGAGTCCTTCACGTCTTGCAATTTGCATTGTTTAGAACATAAGTCTTAACAAATTTCTCTTTTAATTTGATATGTTTTTTTTTAAGTTGTGTTTTTTTTTTAATTTTGGTTTTGTAAATTTTTTTGTTTATTTTTAATCATGATAAGTTTGTATTTTCTAATTCTAATTCTATAAAATATTTTGCTTATTTTAAGTTTTTTTAATTTTGGTTCTAAGCGTGAACTTACATGGACTAAAAATAAAAACAAATTGAAATGTTAATGGAACTAAAACTAAAAAAAAACACAAATTTACAATAATTAAAATAAACAAAAAAACTTAGGGACCAAAATTGAAAAATATGAACTTACAGATAGCAAAATCATATTTAAGTTATATTTTTATTAATATATTATTATTAAATATTATAAAATTATAAAAAAGATTTATTAAATAAAAATAAGATCCACAAAAATTTATAATTTTAATAAGTTTCAATAATAATAAAAAGCGTGTTTGAAAAAGTGTTGTGTCTAAGAGCTTTCTAACAATTGTGAACTAATGTTTGGCTAAAATAGATCTTTTTTTTTTACTGCTTAAGTAGGCTACTTACTCATATGGAAATGCGGTAAAGGGAAGTGTTGTAAATGACCAGAACTGAGAGCGATAAATAAAGTTGTAAATGAAAGTAATTGGTTAAAAGAATAAATAACAATTTCGGCCATTGTGTAAATTGATCATTATTTAGTACCTTCCGAAAGCTAATTTTTAGAAGAAGAAAAAAAAGGAAACAATTTCCTTAAGTTGTTTTGCCTTTGTAATATGCTAATATACTTAATTTCTGGATTTCTTTAAAAGAAACCCTAGCAAAAAAAAAAATGAAATCATGAGATTCTAATAGAAATCAGTAAAATATGAATCACATGGATGCATTGACACTTCAATCATGATGATGACAAACCTTCCAAGTGAAGTAATCACCAAAGTCATATTTCATCTATTAGTGATATTGCTCCTTCAGTTGAGAAATAAAATTTCCACTACTGGATTTCTTGCAACTGCAATGTCATTGTCATGGTCTATCCTTAACAGTGCAAAGGCTATCCTTTTACAGGCCCCATTTTTTTCTCCTTGAAAATTAGCTTTCGAAAACTTTACAAAATATGCTAAATTTTTAACCCATTCAAAAAGTATTTTTTGAAATGTTCAAATTTCAACACATTCTAAAAATTAGAAGCAGGATATTTTTGAAAAATATGTTAAAAAAAGAGATATGTTAGTAAAGTGAGAGGTATAAATATCAATTGTCTTTTTAGGAAATAATGAGGCTTTGTGGTTTTCTCCAACTTTTGCTATCACTTCTAACTATTTTTCACGTCCCAATCTTTAGTTGGCAATCGCTTCCTGCACCTTCGGACTTCTTCTTGCACCCTAATCCAGAATGTAATTTACATTACAGATTAGTCAATCCAGAATATAAAAATTTAAATTCTGACTACATTCCAGAAAAAGCTATTTCATAACGTGAAATTACATTTTGTAAGGTTAAAAAGGTGCAGGAATCAAATCCGAATGTGCAGGAAGGAATTACCTCTTTAGTTCTCTAATGGGCTTGGCCCAAAATCAAGCCATTTCTCAACGATCAAAAACACACATTGTTTTATTTATCATAAATCTAAAATTTAATTTATATGTTTAAAAATATTTATTATAAATTTTAGTAATAAAAAGTAAAAATTTATTTTGTTCCATGCAAAGGTTAAAATATTAGTATAAATAATATCGGGATATAAATTCTTATTGCTTAAAAATGACTATTTGATCCCTGCAAGTGCATGATATCATGAAAACATGTACAATTTTTTTTCACCGCTAATTAATTAGTATTGTACTATTTCAAGATGAAGAAGAGTGGTATGTATGTTTGGAATGTATTTCATTTTGACAGTTGAGAAGAGATTGTTTCAAAGTAAGGTTCTGTACATGTGCTCATTTTTAAGGGATATTTTAGATAATATTTAAATATGTTTTTGATCTCTAATAAATATTAAATTTTTGTGTTTGTTTTTTAATAATTTTTTTATTTTGTATTGAGTTTTTGATAAAACAATTTTATTTTTTATCCTTAATATTTTATTTTAATCATTGATAAATTATCGTATTTTTTGTTTACTTTCTAATAAATTAGTGAATTTTATTTTATTTCTAACTAACAACAAATTGAAAAAAATTATCATGGACTAGATACATAATCCGGTAATTTATCAAAAATTAAAAATAAGTATCAAGGACAAAAAATAAAATTATTGTTTTATTAGAAACTCAACACAACAAAAAAAGGGAAAAATATATTTAAGCCATTAGATAAATACTATTTCTCCTTTCATTCTTTTTCGGATGCTAAACATTTTTGTTGAACTGCATACAAAACATTATACCAAATCATACATAACTGCACAACTCACAACCTCAATGTTTAATCTTGAAGAGAGGAATCAGCATGACTTAGTCGTTTCTTCCTGTATCTCCATGCAACCTGAATGCGGATTGCTGCAAGGGATCTCCAATAGGGTGATTCATACCTAAAATAACACAATTATTAAACTATTGTTTGCCATGGAATTCAAAGAATCAAACCAGATCTCAAGGGTGCATTTTACACGCACTATGGTGCAGGCCGGGCAGCACAGGACAAGCATAACAACCACAAAACATAGAGGTCAACTTAAAGATATAATACATGTTGACAGTTATATGTGCCTTTATTTTAAACTCAGATTTCAAATAAGGATTCTATAAGATTTAGGTAGTTAACATCAACATCAGATATCAACAACAAGAAGTTATTGGTTCAAATAGAATTGGATTCGGTCCCTTTAAACAGGTTTCGGATTTGAGACCTACAAAAGGTGATTCCCCTGCAGAGGTAAGATTATTCACATCTGATTTGATTTCATTGTCGTTTGTTTTCTCCCTATCTTACCCTTATACTTATTTTGTAATCAGGGTGGTTAGGATCTCTCCTTTCATTCTGATTCTTTATGATAAGAGATATCTTTTCAGTAATAGGCACAATCACAGTTCTATCTTTACAAAAAATTTCATGTAAGAGAAGGGCAGTTAGGATGAGGGGTTTAAGTCCCCCTACCACTTAACTTTTTCTTTTTAGTATTATAAGTACATTTATATATGAGAAGAAAATTATATCTCTTATTATAAAGAATCAGAATTACAGGACAAGGGAATCTCCTGATTATTCAGGTTTCTGCCTATGCTGTTTTTGCTGAGAAGATTATGCTGAATCATAAATATAGATAGATACTAGACAAGGGAATGACCTTAAGGCTCCTTGAACACGCAAACTACGCAAGAATCTTGTGAAAAGGATTGTGACTTCTTCAAGGTTTGCAGCTCGGAGTGAAAGTGCTTCCACATTTGTTAAGCATCTTACTGTCCTGTTGCTAAGCAGCCTCTGTCCTGGAAGCCTAACTCTTCTTCCATCTGAAGGAAAAAACAAATTGATGAACCATGCTGCTATAATCTTATTCCTTTTGACCTCTAATTTAGAATGTTTAGTCATCAGGCATTTTTCCATTGCATTGTATTGCTACAACGTCTTGAACAAGATTGTCTCTGAAGGCGGATACATGTGAAAAACAAAAACAAGAAAGTATTGCTATACCCGTGCTCACTGAAGAATGCTCAAGATACCACGTTAGGAGTTCTTCACCACAAGCATCCCCTTCAGATAAAGGAATCCTAGTTCCATCTTCTCCAATGCTCTCCAATTTACCACGCACCACGAATAGCATCTTGTCTACCACAGCACCATGACTCAAAATTCTACTTCCTTTGATGTATGTCGACTGTCTTAATCTCGTGCAAATGGCATCTAATATAGGCTCATCCATCAGAGCAAAAATCCGAACCTGAAGATATTTTATATCCTCATGTTATGGACACAAATTGGTAGAGAGAAATAAAAGTAAATTAAATGCATATATTTTTCATGATTGTTCACACAGTTAGCCTTTAATACATAGATTCCTTATGAAGATGCATAAAGCTTTGCCTTCAAAATTGTTTTCATATTTAAACTTGCATCTAATTTTAGCAGGTTAAAAATAGAGACCAAAGAAAAACAAAATTTAGAATGAAAGAGATTGGATGAGATTTGGAAGTATACTTAAGATCTAAACTGCTTACTTGCAATCCATTTAAGGTGTAAGCATGATAATTGGGGTAATCATTACTAGTCATCTATGCCACAGATATTCTAGTGCTTACTTTCTTAACAAATTTGAAGAGATGGCGTCTTATGTCCACTTGGAGATCTTCTGGAAAATTCTCCATTAGCACTGCTTCATTCACCCCCCTTGTTGCGGTCCAACTATACCGTTCAGCCTCTCGTACTTTCCTGCAGGACAAACATATCATTTATCACTTTTACATTCGTTTGGTCCATTATTTCATATGACAAACAGTAAACATACAATTTCTGAAAATTTAGGCCTATAGATGTTCTATACTTTACAATACTTGGTAGCTATTCATATGTGTATATATTGTCTACATCACTGGCCAATAAGATGTTCTCAACAACTATTTTTCATTTGTTGCAGGGTTAACGTACAGAGTGATTGATCATATGTTGATTTGGTAGGTGAATACATTTTTACAAGTGTTCGTTATTTTGGACTTGCTGAATTTTAAAGGAGACTCTACTGAAATTTCTATAAATTTGAAAGTACAGTCTGGAAATCATTTTGCCAAGTATGTTTGTGATGCTTAAGCTTGCCTGGCTAAAATGTGTATAAGTTGGTATAACTTGTAACAGCTCAGTTTTGGGGCCATAACACATTGTCAAGAAAGGGAGTTGTGAGAGGAGATGGGAGTTAACAATCAATGACTAGAGTCAAGAAATAGGCAAATACTCCCTTGAATCTTGACTAGATTCATGAAAAGAATGATAAAAATTTATACCTTCTTAGGTATTCGGGTAAGCGCCGATGACTCATCCATTGCTCAACATCACGGCTTCTAAGTTGCATTTCTAGCCTCCTGTGGAGAAGGAAGAAAATAAATCAAGTGTGTTACAACACCGAACACATTACCACTTGACCATCAAAGTTTGCTTAAAACTAGCAGTATTAGATAAATTCTACCTCCGTCCAAGACCTTGAAGAAAGTTCTGTATGTTTCCAATGAGAAGTGCAAAAAGAAAAAGTCCCAATCCCACGATGGCCATAGTAAAAAGGACTTCCCACACAAAATCGCTAGGTGTTTGGTTACCAGCCAGAGTACTGATTTGCTGTATAAAGATCACACTGGGTATAGTTGTTAGAGGTATTAAACCATTCATGTGCATTAACTAGTTTTAGTTTTCAAGAGTGTTCAAATGGCGATTAACATTGAGCTAGTAAACCATTTTTTTTCTACATTGAGTTATTGATTGGTGTAGGTGCATCAAATTTTTACACCAGTGTCATGTGATCCTCCCTCTATATTGTGCACAAAATTACTACTAAGAGAACAAAACAATTTAGAACGAAGTGCATACCTGTAATCCCCAAAATAGAGCATATATGTATTTGATGACCATGTCTGTTTGTGTAGTAAGAGGTACAGCATTGGCGTAAATCCCGTAAGCAAAAGAACCACCGGAAGAGGAATTCCAACACGCAATAGCATCTATATGGTTGTTCCACTGGTTTGATGATAGACCAGGCTGATTGTGTCCATTATGGCTATGTCCACAATCAATGAATGTCAGGCATCCAGGTATATTAGAAGTATGGCATGCATTTCGAAAACATTGATTAACCCTCTGGAAGTAAGGGGGGAGAGAAAAGAAGAAAGTTAGCAAATTGAATGTTAAGTTGTTAACCTTCATTTAATAAATTGAATCCCAGATTGTAATTGAATCACTCATCTTCAAAGCATACAAGGAAACATAACTTTGAATCTTTGATATTTTAATTTCATTCCCAATACTGCAGTAAATACAAAATTTCCTATGACATACTGATATAATATTTTCAAAGCACTTCATCCTTCCTATAAATCTCAGTACATTAACAATTTAACATATTGTTATGCCTTCTCTTTCTGTTCTTAACCGGACTTGATAGCAGGCAAGCAGTTTGTAGCTTATACTACTAAAAAAATATTGGTGCTCACCTCATCCTGAATGAAGGTGGAACTTATGGTGCAATATGAAATTTTAGTGAGGAAGAAAATTAGTACTTTTGAAATAAGCATCAAATTCCATTTTCGCTCACCTGTAGTGCAAAGAGGTACCAGCAAGAGCCAACAACATGGCTAGCTAGCATAAAAATAAGAAGGTTTATTATGAAATTTGCCCATGCTGACTCAAATATGAATCCTGCAGGAGATTGGCCAAACAGCATAGGCAGAAACCTGAATAATCTGGGAATATATTGTACTAGGATCGCTGCACGCAGGACATTTTTAGCATAATTTGCTCCCCTCAAGGAATTTGGTAGGACAGACAATAACATTACCTGCATATATTTCAATATATATGTCATCACAAGGAGTTTTGCGAGTATACAAAACCATTCTTTATGGAACCCGTTCCTTGTATTGCCACCTATTTGTTCTCAATCACATGGTCACATCCAAGGATATTTTATTCGTCAAAATGACACACCAAAAGGAGAAACCATTTTGGCTCAGTTCAAACTAAAAATGATGCAAAGAACCAGCAGCAGTTTATAAAGATACAAATAAGGCAGCACGAATCTACCCACTTAAGCATTTGTCACAGCATGAGAGTTGTTGTAATAAAAATACATTTCTAGGCTAGAAATAACAGGTTAAAATTTTAGGATAATTGATTCCTAAAAAGGTATGAAAGGCCTTATGACTAGTTGTCAAGAAATTGATGCTCATTAGTCATTGCTCCTATTCTTTTGACAAGAGTTTTTGCAAGCAGGAGAGATAAAATTATTTATGTGCATGCATGTAATAGCTATAAGTTTTTATACAATTGGCTCTTGCAACAGTAACTGTTATAGATTCTATCATAGTATACAGCTTCTCCCATGTATGCCTTATTTATTTAGGAGAAACATATCATAACTAAATTGATATTGAAACCTCAAACTTATAGGAAACCCTCATCCCAGTTTTGGTTGGGGGGGGGGGGGGGGGGGGGGGGACCATATAAACTGAATCTCTATAGTCCAACACATAAAAATCTAAAAAAAAATAAAATCAAAATTAATGGCAACATCAAGGACCTTCATGTTTCCTTATATGTCGGAGATACAATACAACTGATAATTTAGCTGTGACAAGAACATATATTGCACAAGATGACTAGAAAATGTCCAGGAACGGGAGAGAAAATATAAAACAAATAATCATGTTCAATTGTTAAGTTTGCATATTTCATAATTCACATTAGGAATCGGGAGAAAAATACTGATAGACATCTTAAATACTAAGTTGGAAAGAGCAAAAAAAAAATAATAATAAACAAGGAAAAAATGTAAATGGGAAGAAATTTACCTGAGGAAGAGGAAATACAACAAATAAGTCAATAAGAAAATAACCCTTCAGGTAACGAAGAGCAATTTTCTTTGGATGGTCAACTAAATCTCCAGCACCAACCACCCTCGACTCAGGAGAAACAAAAGCCAACCTAAACTGTAACAAGGCAACTTGGAGTTATATAAGCCTTAAATTATGAAAAGGGAGCAAAGTAGACTTAAGAACTTAGCCACCATATTTAGGATTGAGGACACATTCACATTTCCCCCTTCTGATCTGAACTACTAAATAATAACAAAGCAAGATACACATCAACAATGTGACACTACTTAATATTATAGATGATGATATAACCCAAACAACCATATGAAGGTTCAGGATGCCTTTTTTTCAGTTTGACCTTAATAGACTATGAGTATCTCATATAGTTGTTGCTGTTCATTTCTGAATTACTGCACATGTTTAATATGCTTAATTGTTAGTTAGAGGTTAGGATTGTGTTACAGAACAGAATCACTAGTAACAGAACAGGTTTCTGTTATAAGTGGCCTACAGCTACCACTCTACTGTAAAACCATTGTGATTCCTGTACTCAAAATCTGAGAAATTCATAATACAAACTTTAAGTTCAGTTGCATATATTTCCTGTTTCCACTTTTCCAGTCATTTTACATACACTTTTAAAATATTTGATTTTCTGTTATTTAAATCACGTATCTCGATCACTTGTAGTGATTTATCATTCAATGAATGATTGACTGAAAAAATGATTCACTTATCCAATTTTAATTTAAATTTTTTTTAGCTAAAAAGAAATAAATTTTATTTTTCTATTTTGTCTAATTTTACCATAGTTTCTGTCATTTCCTCACCTAGAAAACTTTCAGACCTGACTACTGAACATTAACAAAGTCAAATACATGTAAGTACAAAATACAATACTAAATACTACTGATAAGGTTATAGCCTAATCTATTTATCATAAGTCAATTATTCATTTTTCTATTCCAATTCATTTTATACAAGTTGGTTGACTCTATGTGACTTCTTTGTCAGTAAATTAAATAGGGTTAATTAAGTTTTTAGTGTCTAAACTTTTTTAAAATTTGGTTTTTAATCCCTAAACTTTTGTTTGACTAATTAAGGTCCCTAAAATTTTAGAAATTTCAGTTTTTTGTTGTTAAACAAAAGTTTGAACCCATTATTTTTATTTATTTAATGAGATTTCAAGGACTAAAAACAAAATTTTTCAAAACTTTAAGGACTAATACCTTAATGAAAAAAAAGTTGAGGGACCTTGACCAGTGAAACAAAAATTTAGGGACTAAAAACCCTAATGGAAAAAAGGGGGACCTTGACTAGTTAAACAAAAATTTAAAGACTAAACACCAAATTTCAAAAAAGTTTAGGGACTAAAAACTTAGTTAACCCAATTAAATACTATTCACCAAAAATAAATAAATGCTCTAGGCCTCTAGGGTACAATCCTCTGCAATTTATAGATTAACAATTGTCTCAAAGGTTGTAGTGAGAGTGGTTGGCAACTCAACAAGTTGTCAAACATACTTACAGAAAGGAATAGGAAAAATTTCCTTGAATAGTACAAATATCCTTTGGGCTGGATTTTATTAGCCTAAAATCTGTTAATTTGATAGTAGAAAACTCTTCTGACATACATTCATCAGAATATTTATCTTCTCAAAACCAATAACATTGAATAATAGAAACATGCTGCCAAGGAAAGAACTTGAAGATATTTTTCAAACTAAAAAAAAAAGTATCATTCTATGACTATATGGATTTGCAAACATTAAGAGCAAAGGGGAATGGGAGGGGGCAACTTCTAAAAAGGTGGTTATTGGGATGTTACCTGGAGAAGAATGTTAAGACAATATATGAAGTCATTCATGCTTCTAACTATAACAAGTGCTTTTGTCAATTTCCAGTTGACAACTATGCAATTAAAATCCTGCACAGAAAAAATGCAAATTAAGTTTTCACATAGTTGCAAGGAAAGATATGTCATTAGAACCTATAAAAGACAAATAATCATCTTCATACCTGACGAACATAGAGTAAGAAGAAAAATAATGGATCCACAAAAATTGCAACCAAGCAAAAAGTGGCGAGAACCTTGTTCCAATGTTGTATGAATTTAGAGTGAGGGTTCATAACTCCAGGAACAAAAGAAGAACAGAAGGAAAAAAGTTTTCTAGCGAAACCCTTGGCATCCCCATAAAGAGCATTGTGGAACTGTAAACATTGAAAACAGAAGCACAATTGGTTATGCGAAAGTGATTGTAAATGATAAATGTCTACAAAAGGAAGTGGAAAAGGTTACAAAGGTTACAAGATCAAGTATAATGATAAAGAAAAGTTTGTGGGAGCCTATGGAAAATGAGTATTAGATAAAATAATGAGACATCTTGAAATTGTTAATTGGCAATACTTCTATTGCCCCTCTAAATGAACAATGAAAAAGACAATGGCAGTAGTTTTAACAGTTAAAAGAACAAAATGCTTCCATGAATATAAGAATTTTGTTAATATTATAGTACCAATGAAAGTCTTGAGGGTTAACAGTGGTTTCTTGTAATGTACAAAGAGAAAGGTAAAAAAGGACCATATGGTAGTTGTTAATAATACTTATAAATAGAGGTATGTGGTCAGTGTTGGGTAGCACAAATTCCAATTAGACATCTGTAGCACAAAAACACATATCTAGAATTATTTTTTTAACTATGTACCATGTAATTAATGGCAACTGAAACGTAACCTATTATAGGAAGAAAGACAGACACCTTGGGATCAGATAGAATTGAAGCTTTTGGATTTCTTAGCTGAGAAGCCTCGAAGTAAGTAGGACAAGTAGTACAATAAGGATCATTACAAATTCCCAGTTGTCCGGATATCAGTAAATGTTCATTTTTACTATCAAATTTATCTGTGCTGATGAAAGTAGCAAATTTATCTGTCTTGCTCTCCTCTGTTTTGTTTCCTGTTACAACTATACTATGCTGCAAGAGATTATCAGTTCCTGGTGTAGCATTAGCATAGAGTGAACCACTATGTCCCACAATACTAGTTTTTCTCTCATATGACTCCATGGGAATAGAAACTGATGCACTTTGTGTCCTGGATAAAAGCCTTTGGAATTTAGAGTGCAAAGTTTCATCATATGATTGTGCATCTGTTTCTGACATCATCAGCAGCTCACGGTCTTCAAAATTAGCCATGCTTCCTTGATAATTCTGTAATTTTTTACAAACATTCAATACATATATTTATGAATAATAACAATTTTAAAATCCAATATTTCAATTTACCTTGAAACATGAAAGGAGAGAATATAAATTACAAGATAGTATGTAACTTATTCAAAAAGGCCAAACACTTTTCACCAATGACAAAGCCAGATAGAACTTAATGTACCGTAAGGGAACTAGTATTCTTTCTTGCACTTATAGTCTATGTTAATTCTTAACCATATCTCAACTGACTGCAAATTTTTTTCCTGATGACAAACTCACTTTTTCAAAACTAAAAAACAAAAATAAGATAGCGAGGATGGGGGATGTTAAAAGTGACTATATATAAGCAGTTGCGAGTGATTCACGTTTGGTATATCGATGAGTTTTATGCAGAATCCAATTAAACATCCATTGACCTATATTAATGATACAAAATCATTCAGATACATGTACCATCCAAATTCCAACCTGTAGTTTCTGTGGTGTGCAGAGTTAATAAACACAGCACATCTAAGCCTTTCATACCTTCTCATGCATCAGTGCTTGTGTCCAAAATTAACACACACACACACACGCATACATGCTGTGCCATAGCAACAAGGCGATGCTTAAACAAGCAATAATAAAGTAAAACAACAAAGGTACGACCATAAACAGTAGTAATACCACTTTAAAGCTTTCTAAGTAAAAAGTCAACCCATCAAGTTATGCATTTTTGAAAGCTTGTTGATCATTTTGGGGGGAGGGGTGGAAATAAATACCAATGTGGAGTTGTAAGGTTGAACAGTTGTAATATGAGATTGTGAAAGAGAATTGGAATTCTCGTTGAGTGTGATGATCTGTTGCAACTTGCAGCATTTGTGTGAATTGTTTGGAATTAAAAACACAATATAAAAGCCTTTGGTTTACTTTTTCATTTTTCTATTTGTCCTTACTTTGTTTTGTTCTCTCTAAGGATTTGATGAAGTAAGAAAGAGGAAACAAACATTGATAGATACTACTTTGCAGAAAAGGGTGGTTGTTTTGTTTCAGTTGAGATTGGGACAAGGTCAGTGACACAGTTGTTGGCAGCCCTGGTTATACCTGCAGTGATCAGATTAACACTTCCCTTGGGCTATGCCTATATATATATATATATATATATATATATATATATATATATATATATATATATATATATTGTCGAAAGCTCTCATTCTGGTCAAACACTGCGTATGCCTGAACTGAATGGAAACCCAACTAGCTAAATATTTAAGTTTAGCAAGTTACTCTAGTCAATCATTTTTTATAGGTGTTCAATTTTATTAATATAATTGATAAACTAAAAGTTTCTATTGAATAGATCAAGCCTACAACTTTTTATAAAATATAAAAATTATTCAATACTTTATTAAATAAATTTAATTTAACATAAAATTTACATTTTTAAATATATAAGAATATTTGTCAACCTTTTAATAAAATATACTTTACCTAATAAAGTTACTCGATATGCCTAAGAAAATAATCTTACATGAATTGTCAAAAACAAATTTATTTATCATGAAATGATAATTTTAAAAAATTATAATTTAGAAAAAATGTCACATAATATTTATATTTTTAACTTTGACCATTAATGATTGAATTTAATAATCAATATTTGTTATTCTTAGAATATCTCCAATCCAAATTACTTAACAAATTGTTTATTTTAAGATATCATTGCTTAATTTTTTACGCCATTGGAAAAGATCTTTTTGTCATATTAGATTGCTTAAAATTAAGCTTCATTCCTTCTTTAAGCAACGATAGCTTATAATAAAAAAGCTAAATTAGTCACGTGATCTCTTAACTTTATTTTAGGTTTCAATTTGATCTCTAATTAAAAGTTATAAAATGGTCTCTTAAGTAATTATTTTATAGCACATTGATCTTTTTTTGAAAAATTGACCATTTTCAAGTTTGAAACATGATTTTGAACTTTCTTTGGTTGATTCAAGATATGGATCTTCTCTCATTAGATTTTTTTATATGAAAACTATGAAACCCAACTAATGTTGGGAAAGAAAATATGAAAATTACTTAAAAATTCAAGACAGGGATCTTCTCTCATTAGATTTTTTTACATGAAAACTATGAAACCCAACTAATGTTGAGACTAAAAGAAAAACATAAAAATTACTTAAAAATTCAAGACACGGATCTTCTCTCATTAAATTTTTTCACATGAAAACTATGGAAAACTTTGGAACCCAACTTAAATCCAATAGTTTCTTACGTGATGAAACATATATACCTAACGTGATTTTTTAATAGTTAATTAATCATGTAAATGTTTTTACATTAACTTGTAGCAACAAAATTATCAACATTTTTTTTCCTTTTGAGACCAAGATTTAAATTTAAATTTTATGACTTGTCGATAACTTTCCTTGGTACTCCATAACTAACAAAGGTGGTCACATACACTTTATAAAAAAAAAAAGTGGTCATAATTTTTCAAAGAGGAACGGTAATAATACACTCTTTCAACACCCCCATTTATTACTGGCTCATTTTCTAAAATGTAAATTTAGTCACCTCATAAACAGGTAAGTAAAGTGTGTTTGACTTTTAAAAGAATAAACATTGAACCTTTCAAGTTTTTAATATAATCCTTAACGAATGGCTAATTCTCCTCCTTATCTCGCATTTATTAAAATCTTCTCCACTAACTAACAGTAATTAACGGCTTGACCTATCATCTCTCAATGCTAACTGTTGTAGCTGTCATGACAACATCAACAGCATTGACAAACTCCCATAATTCCTTGCACACTTTTATTTGCTTCCCAGTATGCACCCTTTTAATTGGGGATGTGCCATGATATTTCTCATTTTCAAAATGCAAGGTATTGAGTGCAGACACAATAAACTTGGGGGTGGAATTAATTTACCCTTTGTTGTTTTAATTAAAAATAGACACCTTTGTATGTGGTAACAACCTACTGAATCTACTCTTATATTGGGTTGAAGATCAAAAACACTCTACAAATCAAATATTAAAAGTGCAACCCACGACCTCAATGTTTAATCTGACGGTGAGGAATTAACACGACTTAGACGTTTCTTCCTGTATCTCCAAGCAACTTGAATGCGGGTCGCAGCAAGGGATCTCCAATAAGGTGACTCGTACCTAAAGTAACACAATTATCAAATGATTAAGAAAGTCATGTATTTGAAAGAAGAAATTGAGCTTTCTATGATTGAAAATTTGCAAAGTTGTTAGTTGTTACTAGCTACATGTGGTTTAAATGAATTTTTTTCTTTTTAGTCCTTGATGTTACTGTTTCAGTCCTTACAAAATTGTAAACTTTTTATATAAATCCCATTTATATTAGAAGATTTTCATTTTAATTTGTATTATTTAGGAAACATAAGGCCTGTTTTCCAATCTTTGTGAAACAATTTTTTTTAGTACCAAAACAAGAAAACAATTTAAGAGGACCAAAATGAAAACAAATAAGTACTAAAAGGTTATTGAAGTCAGCTACATATTTATTAAGCCAAGGGAATTCTTCCACCTCCTCCTCTCTCCAAGTGAGGTGAAAGATACCCAGATGTTGTACCATATCTCAACAATTTATCAACATGATTGAAATGGATGGGCTATAATGTCAACAAACCATTGGGAATTAAGCTGTGTACACAAAAAAGAAACATAATGGAACAGCACCCTTCATGGAAGACATATGGTCAACCATAATAACAAATTAACAATAGCATAAACTTAATGCCACAAACCCCTCACTGATTCCAAGGCAAAATCAGAGAATATTTAGAAAAGTTATAATAGGACTAACATGTTAAGCGCGAGGCATTTACGAGTATAAATTAAGTGCAAGAATTATAACTGGGTTGTTTATTTTCATTTTTATACGTTATAAAATGTCAAGAAGAATAACCTGAACCATAAACCAGACAGATACAAGAAGACAAGGGATTAATTTACCTTAGGGCTCCTTGAACGCATGGACTCCGCAAGAATCTTGTGAAAAGGATTGTAACTTCTTCAATGTCTGAAGCAGAGAGTGAAAATGACTCCACATTTGTTAAGCACCTTACTGTCCTGTTGCTAACCAATCTCTGTCCTGGAAGTCTTACTTTTCTACCATCTGCAGGAGAGATCAAATTGCTGAACGATGTTGTTTCTTATTTTTTGCACAGACCAGGTTGTTGATTATTGCAACTCCTTCTGGTCTACTTTAAAATATTAACAGGCATTTTGCCGTTGCTTCAAGTATTGATATACCTGTGCTAACTGAAGAATGTTCAAGATACCATGTCAGAAGCTCTTCACCACAAGAATCCCCTTCAGATAGAGGAATTCTAGTTCCATCTTCTCCAATGCTTTCCAATTTGCCACGCACCACGAATACCATCTTCTCTACTAGACCACCCTGACTTAGAATTTTACTTCCTTTGATGTATGTCTTTTGTCTTAGTCTCTCACAAATGGCATCTAAGATAGGTTCATCCATCAGAGCAAAAAGCCGAATCTACAGATAATTCAGATCCTCATATTATGAACACAAATTGTTACAAATTATAAAAGCAAATTAAATCATCATTATGAAGAACTTTCAGGGGTGTTTGACATGCTTTGGCTTTTGGTGTATCAGGGTTTTAGTTTCATGATGAAGATGGATAAAAATTTTCCCTTTCAATTTAAACTTTTGTCCAAACCTAGCAACTTACCAGTAGAGACCTAATGAAAACTAAATTTTAAATAAATCAGTGTCTGAGATTCTGAAGCTAGCCTTACATTGAAACCTCAAAATCACAATCCACTTAAAGAGTAAGCATGATAACTTAGTGTAATTATTACTCATTTATGCCATAGGTATTCTAGTGCATACTTTCTTAACAAATTTGAAGAGATGACGTCTTATGTCTCTCTGGAGATCTTCTGGCAAATTCTCCATAAGCATTTCTTCATTCACCCCCCTTGTTGCAGCCCAATTGTATCGTTCAGCCCGTCTTACTCTCCTACATCACAGACATATTATCTATTAGCTGCACACCAGATGATCCATAATTTCAAGTTTCATGATACCTAAATTAAAATGAAAGTAGTTTTCTAAGCATTAAGGCCTATAGACATGTAATATTATAGGAAAGTTAGTTGCTCCTCATAGATTAACATTCATGCAATGCAGTTATATTAAAAAAAGAATTTAATATTTAAAAAATTGAATTATGTATTATATTAACAAATTATTTCCGTCAGAAATATATTAATGAAGATTTAAATTTTAAATTGTTTGTAATAATTTATAATTTTGACTTGAGTAATCAGATGTTAATGAATTCATTCGGTCAATAAGATATAAATGAATTCAAATTTTGAATTATTCGTAATAAGACATTAATAGAATTTTAAAAAAAAATTAATAATTTATTATGCATGATACATGGAACAGGAAAATTATTACACATCAAAATTTTGCGGTGACATCCATGTCAAAGTTAGCATATGGTATAATTTATAAACCAAGCTCTCTTATTATATGTTATAGTGATTGATTGTCTAAATCTGATTCAACAAGATGCCCAATAACATGTTCAGAACAGTTATTTTACATATTCTGCAGGATTATAATGTACAAGGTGATTAATCATATTTAATAAACACATTAAGGACAGATTTAAACAGATGCAAGAAGAAATTTCAAATTTCCTTTGCCTCTCTTTAAAATCTAAAAGAAGTTTTTAGAATTTGCTAACTTAGTTTTGTCAGGTGAAACAACATTCGTTTCCTGGAAAAGTAAACTGCTTATGTGCAACAGAAACGTTTACATTTGCAATAAATGGAGTTCTGAGAGAGGGGCAGAGTAACAACCAGTGACTTAAATCAAGAAATTGACAAATACACTTTTTGGCAATGCTGACATAATTCATAAAAAAATGAGAAAATTTTATACCTTCTTAGATCTTCTGGTAAGCGCCGATGGCTCATCCATTGCTCAACATCCCGGCCTCTAAGTTGCATTTCCAGCTTCCTGTAAAAGAGATAAAAGAAAACATATCAAGCATGTTGCAACAATAAAATCATTAGAACTAGACTATCAAAGTTTAATAAAAACTTGCATCATTAGTTAAGTTCTACCTCCGTCCAAGAGCCTGCAGAAAGTTCTGTATGTTTCCAATAAGAATTGCAAAAAGCAAGAGTCCCATTCCTATGATGGCCATAGTAAAAAGGACTTCCCACACAAAATAGCTAGGTTCTAGATTACCAGCTAGAGTACTGATTTGCTGTATCAGAGATCATCCAGAACATAACTGTTAGAGATATCAAATCATTCATGTGGCTGCTTTAGTATTTAGAAGTGTTAGTACAAATCAGAGTTTCTATGACATAATAGCAAGGAGTTCCACTTTTATATAGTTGCTACAGAAGGAAGAGAAAGAAAGAGAGAGAGATGCAAACCTGGAATCCCCAAAAAAGAGAATACACGTATTTCTTGACAACATTAGTTTCTATAGTAAGTGGTACAGCATTCTCATAAATTCCGTAAGAGAAACCATCAGGAGAGGGATCCAAACAAGCGACAGCTTGGGTATTGTTGATCCACTGATCTGATCTTAAGCCAGGCTGATTGTTTCCATGGCCACGTCCACAATCAATGAACTTCATGCATTCAGGTATATTAGAACTATGGCAGGCATCCCGCAAACACTGATTAACCCTCTGGAAGAGGGAAGAGGAAGAAAAGGAGAAAGTATATTGAGTGTTAACTTTGATTGACTAAATTAAATTCCTGATTCTAACTGAACCACTCATCTTTCAAGCATCGAAGGAAACATATTATATTTTAGTTGAATTTCATTTCCAATATTGCAATAACAATTAGAAGGATATCATATTGACGATGCACTTCATGTAGCCTGTAAATCTTGTTGCATATTATATTACTTATTATTATATGCATTCAACTATGGAAGCTGAGAATTTACTGGACATTATCATATATGGGGAGGATAAAATTAGATTTTTTTTTTTAAAAAAAGTTCAATGCTATATTATATCCCTCACCTGAAGACCGAAGAGGTACCAGCAAGAGCCAACAACATGACTAGCAAGCACAAAAATGAGAAGGTTTATGACGAAATTTGCCCAGGCTGACTCAAATATGAATCCCATTGGAGATTGGCCAATTAGCAGTGGCAGAAACCTGAACAACTTGGGGATATATTGCACTAAGATTGCTGCACGCAGAAGATTCTTGGCATAATTTGCTCCCTCCAAGGAATTTGGTAGGACAAACAATATCATTATCTGCACATATTTCACTACACGTCATGAAAAGGAGTTTGGTGAGTACACAAGCTCATAGTCGCTTTATCTTATTTTACAGAATGAAAACCCTTTCCTAGCACTGCAACATATACTTGCTGTGAAGCATATGCTAATATCCACAGACAAATGACTCCTCGGAATGACATAGAGAATGGAGAAACCATTTTGGTTAACTCCAAACTTGATCATGCATGATAAGTTTAGATGACAAGAAACATTTATTTTCAAATCTAATGATCACCAGAAACAGGAAGAAATTTACCTGAGGAAGAGGAAATACAACAAATAAGTCAATAAGGAAATAACCCTTTAGGTAATGAAGAGCAATCTTCTTTGGATGGTCAACCAAATCTCCAGCACCAACCACCCTCGATTCACGAGAAACATAAGCTAACCTAAACTGTAAACAGGACACTTCATAGAGTTATTTAAGCTTTAAATTATGAAAAGGCAGCAATTAGACTAAAAACATAATCGTATTAAAGATTCAGGACAGTTCTCTTTTTCTTTGTTTTTCCTGTTGAACTTAACTAATAAGCAACAACAAAGCAAGACACACACGAGTACTTAACACTATCAATAAGGATATAGTCCAGTCTATTTATCATTTGTGTATATTAATCATTTCAATTTTTATATTTTCATCCAGCATAATATATATAAGTTAATTGACACTTAACACTGTATGGTTTATTTATCAGCAAATAATATATAAATTCACAAAACCATGCATACTTTCTGAATCTTGGATTTGTAAAATGGAGGAAAAACCTATATATCTGATAGCTTATATGGAATAATTGTCTTAAATGGAGTGAGGTTAAGTGAAATTAAGGATGGGTAACTAAACATGATGTTAGACATACTTTCTGAATGGGATAGTAACATTCTATTTGAACGGAATGAACTTCCTTTGCTTTGGCTTATATGAAACTAAAGCCTGTTATAATGGAACTAGAAATCTCTTCCGAAATACATGCATCAGAATATTTACCTTCAAAAAACTAAGAACATAGATCAATAGAAACATGGAATCAAGGACAGATCTTGACTATAGTTTTCAAAAGAATAATAAGGTATCATTCCATGAGTATAAGGATTTGCACAAATTAAAAGCAGGGGGAAGGAGGAGTTAAGGTGAAGGTAGTTAATGAGAAGTTACCTGGAGAAGAATGTTAAGGAAATAAACAAAATCATTCACGCATCTAAATAAAACAAGTGCTGTTGTCAAAGGCCAGTTGATAACAATACATTTATTATCCTGCATATAATTAACAGGAAAAGTGAAGAGTAAATATTTGCAAATAGTAAAAGGGAAAGATGAGTGACTAGAACTTGCAATATTTTCTATTTAAATGACAGGAAAATAATCATACCTTCTCCACATAGAGTAAGAAGAAAAATAGTGGGTCCACAAAAATAGCAATCAAGCAAAAAATGGCCAAACATTTGTTCCATTTTTGTACAACTTTAGCATGAGGGTTCATAACTCCAGGAACATACGAATAGCAGAAAGAAAGAAGTTTTCTGACAAAACTCTTGGCATCCCCATAAAGAGCATTATGGAACTGCATTCAAAATATAAAAAAAGTAGGCTTGGTTATGAGAAAGTAAATGTTAAAGACAAATGTCTACAAAAAGAAATGGAAAATGTTACAATAAGATTAAAGATAAAGATACAGTAAAGCTTGGAGTAGATTTTAGAAAACGAGTATCAGATAAATAATGAGACAGCTAAAAGTATTCAATTGACAATACTTTGATTGCCCCTCAAAGTGAACAAGGATAACAACAATAGTAATAGTTTGAACAGTAGAAAAACAATGTGCATTGATACAACTTGAAAATAAGAATTTTGTTAACAGTACAGTGATAAGGAAAATCTTGAGGATTAAGAGAGTGGTTTCTTGTAATGTACCCAGATTAAAGGGTATAAGAATCATATGATAGTTCTTAATACTACTATTAATAGACCTATAGTCAGAGTAAGTCACTACAAATTAGTAAATTACACTGTTGAACAACCAGATCCCTTAATCTGTTATCCTCATACAAATATCAACTGCCCCTAACCCTGACCAAAACTTCTAACTTAAACTAATTGTTAAACCAACTCGTGTGTTACATTAATTTGGTTCTTGCTAGTTCCTGGACCCATCTTTTTCTTCCTAACAAAGACATGTTTTATTACAGGCCAACTACCAATAGCCTGCTTAAAAATTGTATAAGTGCAATTCAACCAAATATCTACAAATTATTATGATAGCATAGTGAATTCCTGATCTTCGTCAGAATAAAGGTATATAAAATTAAAACACAAATCTAAAGTAAAATGTTTGTCTATGCACTAAATTATTGAAGGAAATTGAAGTTATAGTCTATTTTAGGATGAAGGACAGAAACCTTTGGATCCCATCTAGTTGAAGGTTTTGGATTTCTCTGCTGAGAAGCGTTGAAGTAAGTAGGGCAAGTAGTACAATAAGGATCATTGCACATTCCCAGTTGCCCAGACTTTAGTAAGTGTTCATTTTTTCTATCATAGTCGTTATTCCAGTAATTTGAACCTGTGTCATGGTGTGTAGCAAAATTATCTGTTGTTCTTTCCTTTGCTTTGTTTCCTGATACAATATGCTTCTGCAGAAGATTTCCAGTTCCAGTGGTAGCATACAATGGACCACTCATCTGCATAAAGGGTGTTTTCCTCTTGCTCTGAAGTGGACCAGTATGTCCTACAAGGCTAGTTTCTTTCTCATATGACTCCAAGGAACTCATAGAAATAGAAACTGATGCGCTATGTGTCCTGGTTACTGTCCTTTTGAATTTAGAGTCCAAGGGTTCATCATATGGTTGTGCATCTATATCTGACAGCATCGGCAGCTTGTCATTTTCTAAATTAGCCATGCTTCCTTGATAATTCTGCATTTTTTCACGAATTTAGCAAAAAATCCAATACATATGTTTCTGTATCATATCAGCAATTTAAATCAAATACTGCAATTTAACTTGACATGTGAAAAAGGATAATATAAATTATAAAATAGTAACTAGAAAGTGATTGGTGATTTAGTGCAGTATGAAAAAAGCCAAATACTATACAGCAGTAACACAGCCAGATTGAATTTGCATAAGGGTACCAGTATTATCTTTTCCTTGCACTTATAGTCCACATTGATTCTTAACCAAATCTCAATTGGCTGCAATTTATTTTCCAGATGACAACTTCTAAGTTCTAACATTTCAGAACTATAAAACAGCAATAAGGTAATGAGGATTTGTAATCATACAATGATTAAAAGGGGTAGTTATTCTAATTTTACAACTTACCAAAACAAATAGTGAAATATAGTTATGAAGTTAGGATCTCCCCCATACTCACTAGAAAAGAAACTTGTATATCATTCAAGAAAAAAAGTAATGAATTCTCCTATCTAAAATCCTCTGGAGATTGAAAGAAACCAATTAGAGAACCATTTACCAAAACCTATAGTACAAGATCATTGAGATGCATGAACCATCCAAACTCTAGTTTCTATGGGAGAGTTAATAAATGCAAAACATAAAAGATACCCTTCAACCCATTTTTCCTTCTCCCACATGCATTCCAAAAAATTAGCATACACACCTTAGTGCATCATAAAGCATTCAGAAATAGCAACTAGCTTTGGAATCAGTGGAAGAATTCTAGCACGATTTAACGAGGTCAACATGCTATAAAGGCACTGATTAAGCAATAATCAAGAAAAACAACAACACAGAATTCAGCAACCTGTTGGAAAGCGGGTTTCCCAGTGAAGAGTCAAAACTCAAAACCCCCCACCAGCTATTATGCATCAAATTAAGTAAAAGATTGCATTTTTTAGAGCTTCTTCATCATAGGGGCACTGGAGAGGAGATTCTCACCAAAGGGTAAGTTCACTTTTAAGAACAAGATGAGAAAGGAATAGAGGCAAATAGCAAACTGAGAGCTGTAAGAGTGAAAATGCCTGTTGTGATTTGAACTGTGTGTGAAGATGAATTTGAAAGAAAGTTGGAGTTGGAAATGGAATTGGATTGCAAGTATATTGGTTGTTGAAATGATTTGTCAGAGAGTTGAAGTGTTCGTTACGGCATAAAAACATATAAAGGACCTTTCTTTTTCAATTTTTGTTTTCTATTTATTTCACTTGAATTTATATATTACTACAATATTAGTATAAATACACGAGTACATAAAAGAAATTCACGCTATTACGAGATTATTTTATTTTATTTATTAATATAATGCGCATTAGGGTGAATTCTTTTTTTAAAATATTAGGGTGAATTCTTATTGAATAGTAGTATTTGCGTAAAAAAAAAAAATCATGCTCATAATACTTAGTAGTATAAGCTAAGATTAAACACTTTCTATTTTTCGTGGAACTTACTTCTTTGGTTCTCTTCGGGAAAAGTACAAAAGAAGAAGGCAGGAACCTAGTTGAGGAAAGTATAACAGAAGACACGAACCTAGGTAACAACAAAAAGCAACAGTTCAGTTTCTCTATTCTTTTTTTTTTATGTACAGTTTGTCTATTCGTATGTTGAGTAATGTAGCGGAATGGTGGTAGTCTATTTTATTAAAAGAGAAATAGATATAAAATTTAAATATGACATTATGGTATTAACATTTAATATGAAGCAATTCATTTCGCGATTTTTGTAAATTTTTTAATATATACTAATCAAGATTAACTCTTTTCCAAAATAAAATATATTTTTCCAAATTTTAATTAAAATATTGATATTTAATTATTTATTATTTTATATTTATCAACTACTTTAATAGATTATAATTCAATAACGACTTTCAACTATCAACAAACCATCTTTTTGTTTTATTTTGTTGTAATTATTTTTTTGGAAGATGGAGAATTTGGGCTATAAAAATCTAATGCTCTTGCTATCTACTCCTCCCCTATTTTCTAATGTGCCCCATTTTCTTTTTTCTTTCCTAAACTACCCAGCAAAATACACTTCACTCATCTCTATTCTTTTGGTTTATCTCTCTTCCAGCAAAAACATACACCCCCTATACCTCTACATTTGAAGATGCAACTTGAATGATGTCATTTTTGTCATCCATATCAAACTACGTGTTTTTCCTTGTCCTCGTCAACTACTACAACTTCATCGCCTTCCTTTGCCGCAACATGTGGTTCTCCGCCTTCTTCGTCCTTGCCACCATAGGAGGATCCATCGTCCTCTTCAATTTCACTATCTTTGAAGTGCTCTTTGTTTTCATCGGCAATCTGCCAATTCTCCTTCATCGGTGTTACATGGTTTGCCTCGACATCATTGTCGTTGCACGCTCCACCAAATTACTAGAATGCTCTATGATTTGGTCACGGTTCTAGCTCTTGGCGATCAACTCAAGCTCCTCGTGGGATTGGCGTTGAGTTAGAATGAGAAGTTGCCAACATTGGTCTACGAGGTGCATTTGATGGTCATTGCCCAAAACCACCATGCCGTGCTAGGGTTTCAAATTTAGAAGGCTCTAGAATTTGGGGATCTAAACTTGGACCATTGAGAATCAAGAACAACACAAAAATAGATGAAAGTGGTGAAACATATAGACTTTGGGAGGGAGCAATGGAGGGTAAATCGGTGAAAAAATTGGATGTCAACTAGACTTGATTTGGGTTTGGGAGGTGGGGGTGGGGGTAGGCAACGCACCATGTGTGTATTTCCTAGGGTAGTTTTGGAAAAAAAATAGGAAAGGGAGTGTATATAGTAAGTACCAAATTTAATGGGTCAAAAGTCCAGAATAAATTTTTTTGCTCTGTTATTCTTAAATTGGCTTTGGGGGTTTTCTTCGGCAAAAACACCAAAAGGGACCCCTTTTAGAAATTATTTATCAAAAAGGGGCTCTTTTGAAATTATTTCCGGAGGGGGTCACTTTTTTTATTGCAAAGCGCCCCCCACCCCGGCGCCTCCACTGTGCACGCGACACGTGGCACAGGGAGGTAGCGCCCCTGCACCAGGCGCGACGGGTAGCGCCCAGGGGTCAGGCGCGACCGGTAGCGCCCAGGGGTCAGGCGCGACCCTAGGCGCCTAGGGACCAGGCGCCTGCCCCCCCCACACCCCCCAGCCCCTTCCCACACCCCCCCCCAGCCTCTTCTTCTCACACCCCCCAGCCCCTTCCCACACCCCCCAGCCTCTTCTTCTCACACCCCCCAGCCCCTTCCCACACCCCCAGCCTCTTCTTCTTACACCCCCCAACCTCTTCCCACACCCCCCCCCCCCGAAAATTCTATATTTTTTATATTGTTTATCAAAAATTTAAATTTTGTTTCATTTTTGCTATTTGTATTATTTGTTATTTTTTTATATTCCCCCAACCCAAAATTTCAATAAGATTATTTTTTATACACTCTAAATTGTATATTTTTTAATTTGTTTATCAAAAATTTAAATTTTTTTCATTTTTATTATTAGTATTATTTGTTATTTTTTTATATTTTATTATTCTCTCTTTTTGAAGTATATATAAGTACATTTTCAATAAAATACATTTTCACCTAAAATACATTTTGAAATCCTAAAATGTTTTAAAATGCTTCTTGATTTGGTCAATTCTTTTTTGATTTGGCCATTAAATTACGTAAGAGATCACTTTTGATTTATGTGTCATTAACATTATGGTTATTTATTTTTATTTATTTTAAAAGCATTGCACAATAAATTGAAACGTTGAAGTGACAATAATATTAAATTAACATGAAATAAAATCATACAAAGTAGAAGACAATATGAAACACATGGAAAAAAATAATACAAGGTACATGAAAATGTTAAACCATGCGGAAAAAATGTAAACTCATTATTAATCAATCATCACTATGTCTGTGATGCCGCGACGAAGTTCCACATGGCCGGTCCCAATTTCTAGCTGCTCTATCAGGATTTCTTCTTCTAGGATTCGCCCTTTCATCCACTTGGTCAGCCTCGACAAAGAAATCATGACGTAAATCGACCCCTAATAAGTCGTCCATGTCGGGTATATCTCCAGGTACATTCCACGGACCAGCAAGTGGGGCATTTGGGGTCGATACTTGACCACTTTGGGTAAATGAAGGAGTTTCCGTTGAAGAAGGAGAGGACCCAAATATGCCTGCAAAACTATACCCTGGTTGAAAATCATGTGGGTATGAATACATCGGCGGCATCTGAGACGGTTCTTGGGTGAATGCCGGCGGTGTGTAATACATTCCATGTTGTCGTTCTGGCATCGGAGGCAAACTATATGTTGCTGCATCAACAGTTTCCCGACGTCGCGCTAAGCCTCGAGTCTCCACACTTTGCCGTAGTATATTAAACTGTTGATGTTCAAATTGTGGCTGAGAAGGGGAGCATCTTCATGTGCCTCAAGTATCCTATCCTCTTCCTCAGACAAAAGAGTGATCTTCTCGATACATGGCAGTAAATCGTCAAAAGTAGAAACCCTTCTCCCAACAGGCGACACCATAAAATGTAGTGTTTCGGCGATTTCACCCTGCATAGAAAATAAATGAATAGTTATTAAAATAATCTTAAATAAGCGCAACATTCTTTTCTAAATTATAATGGACAATGTATACCAATAGTCCTCTTCTTGCATGTTTTGGGTCCACATACACTTTTGTTTTACGCCTGTACCACCTCATATATTCAGAGTTCAGACCGAGGGTCCCTGTTTGTGGCGGCGTCTGCTCTACTCTCCTTTCATAGCGACTATTCCATTCATTAAGCGCGGGTTGCATTAGTCGCATCCAATTTTTTCCTTCCTTTCCCTTTAATGTCAAGTCATGTATGTTGTTGGGTTGCATTACTGGTCCCGGAATAGGTTGTTGCATTCCAAATTGTCTCATGACTCTATCCGGCTGGTGCCATTCCACTTTTTGAAAACAAATAAGTGGTATGATACATGTCCATAATACAGACCCAAAAAAACAAACTTGACTCAAGTTCATTTCCACATGTCCAGCATAAGGGACCCATACAAACTGCATATAAAAGTTAAATTTAATAAATTAATTAAGAAATACAACATCATTTAATAAACAAACATCAAAATTGTTACCTCGTCACGTTTCATGACATCTAATTTACGACGAAACTCAATTAAATTGTCATTGCCTATGTGATGCAATTCACCTCCCAACCATCTTGACAAAAAATTAAATAACAAAATAAAATGTTACATAGAATAATGATTAACATCAACCAAACATGTTTATTAATAATGAATTCAAAATAGTAAAGGAAAGTATACCTGTAACCAAGTGGCGCGTTTTGTTGTTGTGGAGGAATAACTGAGGGGGCTAATGTTGGGCATCGTTCCCATGCCCATAATTGAATCAAGAGAGTGAAACCGCCTATTGATTTAGCATTATAGTCTGTTGCGATGCACATCTCTCTATAAAGGTTACCCAAAACAGCAGCTCCCCATGCATAACTACTGCACTCTCTAAGGTCTCTCAGAAACTGCAAATATTTCAAATGCACCCGTTTGCTGCTTTTGTCAACAAACATTACCCCACCTATGAATCGTAAGATCCAAGCACGAGCAAATCTTTCAAGGCCTTCTTGGTTGCCTGTAAAATCATGAATATTTGCAAAATGAGAAGACAACTAACTCAATTTAATTGAGTTCCCATCAATTGCAGCATCGTCAAGCATGACACCCAATAATTCATGAAACAATTCAAACCCATCAATATTTGTATTTCCAATTAATGGTCTTCCATCCACAGGAATACCAAGTAGCACAGAAACATCTTGAAGTGTAATAGTTGCCTCTCCACACTTCAAATGAAATGTATGCGTTTCTGGCCTCCACCTTTCAATAAAAGCATTCACCAATGCTCCATTCACTTTGAGCTGCGCCAATTTCATTATCGGGTACAAACCCGAAATTTGTAATAGAGGAATAATTTCTTCGGGCGGTGCTTCTCTATGATTGTATAGTGGTGTGGCTCGTCGAATTTTTAATGTCCTATCATTAGCACCATTCCAAATATGTTGGGATACATGATTTTTTTGCATCCACAATAAATCATCCTCTAATGGTCCAGATGCCACGTCATAATGATGAGAAGATGACGAACTAGCCATTTTAAAACTCCTGTATAGAAAGAAAAAAAAATTAATAGTCACACATATCATAAATAATAAATAAAGTTAAGTACGTACGCGTAACTTAAATTTTAGAAACGAGCACGTAATTTAAATTTTAAAAAGGAGCACGTAATTAAAATTTTACAAACAAACACATAATTTAAATTTTCTTCACATTGAGTGAGGAATTTTTTTACTTAATTTTCAGAAAATATATATATATTTTTTTCTCCATTTCAACAATTTCAAAAAAATAATTTCTACACATTGAGAAATTTTTTTTCTTCATTTTCAGAAAATATATATATATTTTTTGTCAATTTCAACAATTTCAATATATATATATATATATATATATATATATATATAATAAAAATTAATTTTTACACATTCAGAATTTTTTTTCTTCATTTTCAGAAAATATATATATATATTTTGTCAATTTCAGCAATTTCAATATATATATATATATATATATATATATATATATATAAAAATTAATTTTTACACATTCAGAATTTTTTTCTTCATTTTCAGAAAAAATATATATATATTTTGTCAATTTCAGCAATTTCAATATATATATATATATATATATATATATATATATATATATATATATAAATTAATTTTTACACAATCAGAATTTTTTTTCTTCATTTTCAGAATATATATATATATATTTTGTCAATTTCAATAATTTCAATAAGCATATATATATAATAAAAAATAATTTCTTCACATTGAGGATTTTTTTTCTCAACTTTCAGAAAATATATATATTTTTTTCCTCAATTTCACAAATTTCAGAAAATAATATAAGAACACGTATATATATATTTTTATATATAATAATAATATGCCTTTCTTTTTTAAATACGCATAATAACATTATTACAGTAATATTTATTATGAATCTTAATTAAATTTATATTCTAAAAATTAAAACACAAATAAACAATTTGTTATATAATTAATAAAAAATAACTAAAATAATAAACAAATTAAACTAACAGCAATTTGTACACAAGATGACCACCTGCAAAAAAAAACATACAACAAATAAAATATAACAATTTATAAAAAATAAATAAATTTGAAATAATTAAAAAAATCACATACCAGCAACTTTGGGGGAGAATGGAAGCAAAAATGGAGTGTTGGGAGGGGGGGACAAGCTTCAAACAGAGAGAATTTGGGGGAGAAGGAGGGAGTGGGGGTGAGGGGACCACGGGGTGAGGGGGGACCAGAGGGGTTGGGGTGGGGTGGGCTGGGGGCAGGGGGGTGGGGCTTTAACGTTGGCTGGGGGGGGGGGTGGCGCCTGGTCCCGAGGCGCCTAGGGTCGCGCCTGGTGCAGGGGCGCCACCGGTCGCGCCCAGTGCCAGGGCGCTACCCGTCGCGCCTGGTGCAGGGGCGCTACCTCCTTGTGCCACGTGTCGCGTGCACAGTGGAGGCGCCGGGGTGGGGGGCGCTTTGCAATAAAAAAGTGACCCCCCCCGGAAATATTTTCAAAAGGGCCCCTTTTTGGTAAATAATTTCTAAAAGGGGCCCCTTTTGGTGTTTTTGCCGGTTTTCTTCATCCTG
Organism: Glycine max; assembly: GCF_000004515.6. Classification (NCBI taxonomy): domain Eukaryota; kingdom Viridiplantae; phylum Streptophyta; class Magnoliopsida; order Fabales; family Fabaceae; genus Glycine; species Glycine max. Next base: position 37,802,043 of record NC_038252.2, read on the forward strand.
CGCGCGCCCACTGTTTCTCCAATACACTATTCATTTTTTCTTTAATTCCAACATTACTATTACATATAACAATTAATTTTAATTTAATAATATATTTTTTACATACATAAATTTTAAATACAAATCATAAGTTTAATAAAAATTTATATATGTAAAAAAATAGATTATTAGATCAAAATTAATTATATAAACTTATATATGTATTAAATATAAATATTAAAATTTTCAGTGTTACACATAGTAACATTTATTATTTTTTGACATAATTGATCTGTTAACTTAATTGGTTAGAACATCATTTCAATAAGGTGAAGATCACATCCATAAGTAAGGGTATTTTTAATTTTTTCCTCTCACTATTGGGTGTATGAGAAAATATGTTAGGTGCAGGAAAAAATCCCATTCCCTTTTCACTAAGTTAGCACCTTTATTTTTTTTAAATCAAATACACTTAAAACAAACATATTTTGATTGTGATCAATACATAGCACAATCAATTTCTATTGTGCTATATATAAGCAAAAATAAAGAAAGTGATTTTATCATACAAAATAGAAACTAAGTTTGTATTGTGAATTTATACACAAGACAAACTTATTTCCGTTGTATTTGAATTCAAACACAAAAAAAAAATAAAAAATTATCATGTATTTTGAATTTATACACAATAGAAACTTGTGTTGTGTCTGTTTTATTTGAATTCATAAAACACAACGGAAGTGAATTTCTGTGTATGATAAAATTCAAAGCATCCTTACAGCAATTTCCAATATCAATTATCAACACTTATATCAACCTCTATGTCAATTATTAATGCTAGTAAAGTGTTGACTTATATTTTGGGCTGAAGTGTAGGAAGCAATTAATGAAGATGCGGTACAAAGCTGCTATAATCCACCAGGGTAGATTTATAATAAATTAAAAGATAAAAATGACTTTTTATATACTTAATCTATCTAGTTTGTTTAGCTCAATCTTTCACTCATTCAAAAAAATGGATGACTGGAAAAACTAATATATATATATATATATATATATATATATATATATATATATATATATATATATATTTCTATATGAACTTCCAACACAAACTAGTGAATTTACAATATTTTTGTAGCTATGCATACCTATTGTGTCTAATACACCTTAGATATTACAGTGAATTGTAAATGTTTGATGTTTCATTTGATCGAGTAGTGTCAGCACGACTAAGACATTTCATCCTGTATCTCCATGCAACCTGGATGGTTGTTGCTGCAAAGCATCTCCAGTAAGGTGATCCATACCTAATATAAGATAATGGAGCAACAATGCTACGTTATAAAGAAATTTTAAAACAAAAACATGCCTAGGAAAATGGATCAAGGAAAATAGTACTTAACACATCAGGAGATAATTAAACCAAATCTGATCAAATACACTATTAATGTCTAATACACTCTTTTAGACTCATAATGATAATGAAATCCTTTTCTTTTAGTGTGTGTGTGTGTGACTATTTACCCTAACTGTTTTCATTAGGTCGTTAAACTAAAAGCATTACTAAAACAAGAAAAAAAGCGAAAACTAAGAAAGAAATATAGATAAAAACAAAAGTGGAAGAAAGAACAATAAAAAAAGGGAACAATAAAACAGCAAACAATAATTAAGGGTATAATATAAAGCAGCCCTTGCTCAGTGTTCACAATGTGGAAACTCAACCAAGATGGGGAAAAAGAAAAGAGGTGCCATATGCTGCAGCTTTGTACACAGTTGCTGGAGCATGCAATATATAAAAAATAGGAATAATTTAAAAAAAAATAAAAGGGTGTCAAAGATCAAATAGGGATTTGAAAAGATGGCGAATAAGTTGGAATAGAATGAGAAGGGACACATGTTTCATCCACATGTTGGATGACGATCATTGACTTTGCCTTAGCTTAAATAAATTCCCTACGACCCTGGCCGGTTGACCTTTGAAAAAAATAGCACTACAATAGTTATTGATATGAGAATGCTTAATATTAAAACTGACATTTTTTTATATATTGTTATTGTTAAATAAGGTTTTTATGTGAACTTTATCAAATGATAAATAGACATAAATTATTTAATAAGAATTACGTAAAATTTAAAAAATTAATTAATGAAAGCAAGGAAAAAGCAGTGTGTTCATACTTTATGTCGTTCCTTATCTTTATTTTGCTTTTGTTTTTCACATTATTCTCTTTCCAAAATAATCTTGAACTTCAAGATACAATTAGACACCAAATATGAATACTTTGAGATAATTTCAACCTAAATAAACTAGTTTTTCCGCTATCGAACCAATGGCTCTTCCACTTTATTACGTAGTCCTTTATTAATTTGTGCTTTAGCATTTTAGTTCTTTACTGACTTTTGTCCAAGTCCATGGAAAAGGAGACCAACTTTCAATATGTTGGACTTTGTGAAATCAATATTGAAACATGAACGACTGTAAAACCTTGGATAATTTACATTTTGTCTCTATTTTTTTTCACAGAAGTTAATTCAAAATAAAACCAAATATTATAAGGATTAAAAAATTATTATAGGAATCAAAACAAAATCACAAAAACCAAACCCAAAAAATGAATTTTACAAGGACTGTTTCAAAATAAAAATCATAGGATCAAAAAATTTAAAAGTATATATAACTAAAGAGACTAATAAGATATTTAAGCTTGAAATCAATTAACTTACGAACATTTTCTAAGAAATTATAAGACTTACCTCTCATGTATATAAATCCACTCCTGAACTTAACTTGACTTTCACAAATTATTTTCTTTTCTCTCAAATTTTTCAATTTTTTTATAATTTTTTCTACCTTTATAAAAAGACAAACATTTGATACAAACCCATATATAATGGTGTAAGAAAAGATTTCTCAAAAATAAAAAAACGCAAGCCAAACATAATATAGGAGGAGAGAATAACCTTATGGCTCCTTGAACACGGGGACTCCGAAAGAATCTTGCAAAAATGCTTGTAACTTCTTCAAGGTCTGCTGCTCTAAGGGCAAATGCCTCCACATTCGTTAAGCAACATACTGTCCGGTTACTAACCAACTTTTGCTTTGGAATCCTTGCTTTTCCACAACCTACAAGAGAAACTTAAAGCTAAGTTGATGTTGTTCTCTTTTATTAGTTCAGCATACCACTACTCCACTACTTTAAACTATGAAGCAGGCACCTATTCTAAAAAGGATCTTGCTAATGAGCACCTTAAGAGACCGGTTAAGAAGCCTTAAAAATACATTATTAAATACTTGGCTTAGTTACACTTTTGATTCTCCTACTATCTCTATTTTGCAAATTTGATCTCCTAATTAATTTTTTTTACCAATTGGGTCTCCTACTATTTTAATTGTACAATTTTAGTCCATCTATTAACTCAATATTCAATATTAAACCAAAATGCTAAAGTGACATTCTAACTATATTACACTAGCACGTCAACGGGTTTATGCTAATGTGACACTCTATTATACTACCACATCATCATTTTTGTTAGATACTAGCAGATGTTATGTTAGTAGATGGATATTGCACAATAAAAATAATTGAGGATCAAATTTGTGAAAAAAAAAAGTGAGGGGACTAAATTTGTTAAATGACAATAGTAAGAAAAGCCAAAGTGTAATTAAGCTTAAATATTTTAAATTAGTAAAAAAAGAAAGCATTAAATGATTCTTATAATATTGATATAATAAATGCTTCCTTTTTTTATATATAACATTTTCTACTTTTATATCACATATAGTACCTAGCTTAGAGCATTTGTTACTTTGTTAAAATTTGCCTTCTAGAAATGAAATGTACCTTTGCTTGCTAAAGGATGCTCAAGACACCATGTCAGAAGTTCTTCACCACAAACACTCCCTTCATAAAGGGGAGCACTAATTCCATCTTCGCCAACACTCTCCAATTTTCCACGCACAATAAAAACCATCTTCTCTACCAAACCGCCATCATACAAAATTTTGCTTCCTTTGATATATGTTTTTTGTCTTAGCCTCTCACATATGGCATCCAAGATAGGCTCATCCAACAAAGCAAAAATTCGAACCTGCAGCATATAAAAGACAAGGTGATACTTATTTTACAGAATTAAGTCATCATATATAGAATCCAAATTTCATGTTTGCTAACCCATTGAACATTTTATATGCATCATTGGTTTTACCACATGAGCTTTGCCTTTAAGTTGGGTGTTAGTTTAGTTACATGGCAGAATTGTGAACTTTGCCCAACATGGCTCTCACACGACCCTCATACAACACAAGATCCATTTTAGGCTTTAAGTGTGGACAACGCACAAACTCACCCTATCTTGTAATATTGTAATGAAATTCTACTGATTCAGTCTCTTAGCACAATGGGAACAACAAGGATCAAATTCTAGAGCACATGGATAAATAGTATGTCATGAACCAACTATCTCTAAAGCTTGAACTGTTGAGTACAAGTAGATGAATAGTTTTAATATCCAACAATAACTACATAGCTATAACCTGCCTCAAAAAAATAAACATGCAAAATCAATATAACCAGTGAATTGATGCCGAAGAAACTACTGTACTCACTTTCTTAATAAATGTAAAGAGATGACGTCTGATGTCCCTTTGGAGGTCTTCTGGCAAATTCTCAAGGAGCATTTCTTCATTCACACCTCTTGTTGCGGCCCAGTTATAACGTTCAGCTTGTCGCACTTTCCTACATCATAGGCCAATCATATAAGTGGACTGGAATATCTCTCTCATTTTATATCATCCACACATTCATATGATTAGAATGCCTGTATTAAAGTAATAGATTGTGGATTTTTTTTAAGCGTTTGCTCCAACAGACATGCAATCGCCTCCTAAACAACAACAACAAAACTTTATCCCACTAGGTGAGGTCGGCTACATGGATCACACAACGCCATTTGGTATTGTTAAAAGTCGATTGAAGTATTATGTATTAATAAATAAAGTATATTGGCACTGAACTAGTACTAAGTAAGGTTGGTATATAGCCTCTTTTTCAGTTGTAAATAATTCTGAGAGTCGGACATAACGTTGTGGAGGCTTACTTATCCATCAATATTCTCATGCTTACATGCCCCTCTATGCTCTTTCTCTTCCTAGAGATTGCATATGCATTTTAGCAAACAAGCATGCATACAAGTGGAAGCGTAGTCAGGCAGACATAAACAAATAGAAGCTCAAGAAATTTCAAATTATCCTCACAAAAAGGAAATTACAAACTATCATTGGTTTCTCAATAAAAGAGTATTTTAAGTTTTTGAAAAATTGCTGAATTCAGTGAATCTATTTTGACCAGTAAAAGAGTAATATTTTTTTATTTAAACAATATATACATTGCCAATAAATGGTGTTTTGGAAGGGAGCTGAGTTAACAAGTGGGGAATTTAATCAATTTAACAAATACTAAAAAGAGATACAAGTCTGACCAAAATGAGGAAAAATGATACCTTCTCAGATCTTCTGCTAAGTGCCGATGGCTCATCCATTGCTCAACATCACGTCGTCTAAGTGTCATTTCTAGTCTCCTTTTAAAAGAAAGTAAGAAGATGAAATATATCATTTTATATACTACTTAATAAATAGCCATCAACATTACTATTGAAAATTATATATTAATTAGCATCATTAGATAAATTTAGGTTTTTATATATAAGAGAAAAGATACAGCACAAAAAACTAACAGGATATAATATCCATAAGGACTTTTCCTAGTCCATTTGACATGTCTAATTCCAAAATAATGATAATTAGGACACAACAACATGATAATTGCTGCTATGAGATTCACAGTAATCTACTACAATGCTAAGCATGACATAAGACAAACAATCAAACATACAGTTCAAGACATCTACAATAAGACAAAAAGAAACCGAGTTTCCATTTGTCTCTATCGCAATCATTGCATCATGAGTTTAGCTTCCATTAATGATTATAGACAAACTTTTTCAGTACTTCTTGGTTACTGCTGCAAAGAAATTTTAGTTTTTATAGAATCACAATCACTCTGTTCATGTACAGCTAAATTCATAGTTAAAGTCACCAATCGATTCAATCTAGATAGTCTCGATTCCAAAATCATAAAACCTGTAAGGAACATATAGTTAATTATTTGTAGATCAAAGTGAAGGCAACAACTTTAGAAAATGTAGTATTAACCCAACCAACTACAGGGAAGATAATGCAGTACTACAATTGTATTTCCCTCTATGAAGCTCACAAACCCTTCAATCTTCAAGGTAGCACATTTGATAATTTTCTAAACTATTCCTTAAAGGATACCTTAAACTTCACACAATTGAGAGAGGTGGAGTAAAAACAAGATTGCCATCAAACAGAAGTTGCAAGTTGTAACTCATTAGATCGTGATCTAGTTATGACCTGATGAGGTATTGCACATATGAAGCAAGGCATTCTACCTGCGTTCAAGAGCCTGAAGAAAGTTTTGTATGTTTCCAATGAGAAGAGCAAACAGCAACAGTCCCGATCCTATGATGATCATGGTAAAAATGACTTCCCAAACAAAATAGCTGGGGGTTAAATTGCTAGCCAGAGTACTAATTTGCTGCAAAAAAAAAAACATGTATAGCATTAGTAGGATTTCATTTATTTGGAAAAAAAAAAGTATATATATATATATATAGAATCAAAAGGCATGCCATTTATATACAACACTGTGGTATCTTGTTCCAAAGATAATTAAATGCCGTTTTTCAACATTAATGAATAATGACTTAGGAATTTCTGGCTCTAAAAGATTGAAGTGTGCGTGGTTTTCATGCCTCACTCCTTGCCTCAATTTTCACCAATAGGCGAGCTTTATGTCACCTAAGTTTTAGTAAAAACACACCTCACAAATATACTAACATAATGAGCTTGAAGGTAATAAACACACTTACTACTGGAAAAAAGAAGTAATTGATATACCTGGAATCCCCAAAATGATGAATATACATATCTAGTGATCACATTATGATCCGCAGTAAGGTTGACAGCTTTATTATAGATCCCATATGGAAAACCATCTTCAGTAAAACATACACTTGCAACAGAACTGTTCCTCCAATTAAGCATGATTGCGTTATTTTGATTTGCTTCAGCTTGACCATGCCCACAATCAATGAATTTTGCGCATTCATCAATATATGCTTTGAATTGTTTCTTGCAGACAACTCGTAGGCACAGATTAACCCTCTGACACAAGAAATAGATAGAATCTGAAATTAATAATCAAATATGAACCTTTATTTAATGTAACCACCTAAATGAAATTCCCTAACTTTAATTGAATCTCATCATCATTTAATTATCAATTGGTAGTAATAAAAAGTGTGTGTGTGTGTGTGTTTGTCTGAGAGTGAGTGAGTGTGTGATGGATTTTGTTCATTTCATTAATAATGCACCTTGCTTTGACACAATTTACATCCCATGCTAACAATAATGCACTATATTATGCAACCATTTTCTTTTTCCTGTTCTAATGATTGCTTGAGAGTTGAGATTAACAAGATTAACCAAAAAATCATACAGACTCGTTTCCTTTTCAATTTAAACTGAATTTGAAAGCTGTATCAATTTAAAATTTGAAAAATAATTGCAGGAAAATGGTTGTCACTGAAAAAGAAAATACAATTATATAAAGGAAAGGCCTTAACCTACCTGCAAACCAAAGAGGTACCACCACGACCCAACAACATGGCCAGATAGCATAAAGGTAAAAAGATTTATAAAGAAACTTGCCCATGGTGACTCAAATATAGATCCTGTTGGAGAAATTAGCATAGGAAGAAACCAACACAATCTGGGAATATTCTGAACAAGGATCACGATACGCAAAATATTCTTCGAATAGTTTGCTCCTGATGACCCCAAGTGTTTTGGTAGGACAAACAATATGAATATCTGCAAATTTTCACAGAATTATACCATGACAAGGATAGTAAACCCAATAAATACTATTCCTCAAGTTGTCCACACCAATGAGAACAATAAATACATAACATCTGAATTTCAAACATGATGATGTAGAACTAGAATCAGCTTAGGAAGAAATTAAGAGAACATCACATTTATAGACAGATCAAACACCCAAATAATCTGAAGTTCTTTAAAAAGAAAATTAGAATATCCTAAATAAAACAAGAAAAGGGAAAGGATTAAATTTAACTGGGCAAGAAGATTATGTGGGGAGAAAAATTCATCCAGTATAATACATTAAATGTATAAGTCAAAGCCATCAATCTCCTTGGTATGGCTCACTTTACTGGTAAGGATCTTCATGTTAGCCTTACATATATCTATATAAGACAACTGAAAATTTAATGACGACAAACACATTGCATCTTAGAGTTAGTGACCATAAACAAAATCAGATAATCTGTGTTACTTCGTATTATAGAATGTATGTTTTACACAAAAAATAAAATAAATCACGTTAGATGATTAGATGTATGAGATACTGAAGTTATAATAAGCAAGAGAGATGAGGAGAGATATACCTGAGGAAGTGGAAGTACAACAAATAAGTCAATAATAAAAGATGTTCGAAGGTAGTGAAGAGCTATTTTCTTAGGATGGTCAACTAACTCCCCGGCACCAACCACCCTAGACTCAGGAGCCACATAAGCCAACCTAAACTGCAGAGAATCAACTTGAAAGAATTAGTTGTGCTCTGCTGCATCAGAGTACCAACCTACACTTTTGAACAAATAAAAATATATTTAAGATTCAAGACCCTCAGTCTGTCACTCTTCTTTTAGTACAAACATAACAGGCACACTACAGTCTCAACCTCCACAGTTATTCACTAATCATAGTTGTCACTGTTACACAAAGCTCAAAGGAAAAAAAATTGGTACAAAATGGAAGCCAAATTTTAAATTCAATAGAATTTTTTTATTATAACTGACAGATTTTAAGTCTGATGCAAAAAGAAAACAAAAAACATGAGGTTGTTTTAAGGAACAATCAGCAGATTTTGTTATATCCTCTTACAAAGAATGTGAAAACTTGAAAATTTTTAGAAAAGCAGCTTAAATATATGTCTCAAAGTAACAATATAGTACCTCCAGGTTAATATAAGAAAAATAGTTACTTTATTAAAACTTAAAAGAACTAAACAACCACATGAAAATTCTCAAAAGTTACCTGAAGAACAATGTTTAGGAAGTGTATGAAATCATTCATGCTTCTAAGTACAACAAGCATTTTTGCCATAGTCCAGTGTATAACAATACATTTATGTTCCTGCATACAAGAAGCCAGAAAAATTAGAGTACGTTAGCAAATAGACTGCACAGAGAATTGAAGATAAGTTAATCACTTAATCAATGACAACATCAATCACATAGTGACTATTAATTGAATAATGATGCTTAGAAACCACTGAGGAGAACACCTATACATTAACTTCCTTCTTTTGCGAAGACAATTTGGGTCAATAAGATAATAAAAGAGAGCCGTATTGGAAAAGATATCAACTATGTTATAGATTAATCTCCTTTGCAAAGAGAACTTGATTTCCTGGATATTTCTATCATCCTGCCTTCTTTAGAGTAAATGACTACTGACTTTAGAGTTTTGTTTGTGGCATGTATCCAACATACTCCAATCTATATAACAAATTAAAGGCCAAGGTTCAGTCCAAGCTTGATCTCAACGGGCAATTTAGTTGATGAATATTTCTTATCATATCAAAGGTTATATTATCATCATTTATAATAGTGAAATGTAATACCCACTTTATAAACACTAATTGAGGCGAGTTATTTGGCTTTTCTAGCATGCAAATACAAACTCATAAACAATGCAATTGCTAATATATATAGAGTTTCAACAGGGCCAAACGACCAACCAGGGGCAATTTTTTTTCAAATTTATCATTTGGGGTAAAATTTAAATTCATATCTAGAAAGGGGTAAGTGGTAACACTTTTGAATTGAGAGTTATAATATGTGTTATGAGTTTTTTTTTTCTTTTTAGGTTAGAGTAGAAAAAGTTTTGAGTTTAATTTTTTTTATCTTTTTTAACCCGACTTTCAAGTTGTGAGTTTTTTTTTTCACAACTTTAAAGTCGTAAGGAAATTTTTTTTTATTAAACTCATAAATTGTTTTACGACTTTAAAATTTTCTTTTTGCAAGTATTTTTTTAAATCGTAAATAATTTTTTATTTTATTATTTAATAAATTAATGTATGTTTTTTTTTAGTTTTATTTCATATTTTCTATATTTTTTACATCATTTTATTTAATTTTTTATATTTTTGTATATTATTTTATTTAATATATTTTCTGTATTTAATATTTTTTTTACTAATGTTAAGGATTATTATTTTTTTTATAAATTAAAAAAATAATTAAAAAACTTAAATTTAAATAAAAAGACATTTAATATTTTTGTTAAATAAATATATAATACATTTTACTATTTTTATTTAAATTTAAGTCTTTTGTATTACTTTTTAATTTAAAAAATAAATAATAATCCTTAATTAATAAAAAATATAGAAAATATATTAAATAAAATAATATACAAAAAGTATAAAAAATATTAAAAATTTCTTTGTGACTTTAAAGTCATGAAAAAAAAATTCTTACCACTTTAAATTCGTATTTTAAAAAAAATAAAATCATAAAATTTTTTATGACTTCAACCTAAAAAAAAGTATGACTTTCAATTCAGAAATCATCGTAGCACATATTACCACTTACACACACCTTCAGGATATTAGTCTAAATTTTATCCAAATGATAAATTTGAAAGAAAAAAAAAATTATCCTGTTTGGTCGTTTGGCCGTTTCAAAAGCTATAGATTTGATTAATATGGAATAAAATAAGATGAAAACACCAGATTCTAAGGTGTCTTGAGCTTAGTAACTAACTAGATACAACTTACAATATTTTGAATCAACATAAAGGTGGGAAAGGGGGTGAGGGGGGAAAACCATACCTTCTGCACAGAGAGCAAGAAGAAAAATAACGGATCCACAAATATTGCCACCAAGCAACAAATTGCAAAAAATTTATTCCATTGTTGTACAAGTCTATTATGAGGATTCATAACTCTAGGAACAAGTGGAATCAAGAAAGCAAAAAGTCTTCTTGCCCAATCCCTGGCATCCCCATAGAGGGTATTGCGAAACTGAAAATAATCGAAGTTGAAATTTGTTGAGTAACAGAAGTTGATATTGTCAAACTGATTCATAAGATAAAATGTCTACAAATTGAAAAAATACATTTAAAAAATTGAAACTTATTGCCTACATAACAAAAAAAAGACTATATATAACAAGAATTGTGACATTTTTTTTTATACATATACACGGCTCACATGATGACATGTAACCCTATTTCGGGTCCAACACCAGTAACCCAAATCTCATTACATTTAATTGCTTGATACTGAAAAAATACTTTATGAAAATAACAAAAACAAAAGACTATATAAACATCAAAGTAATCCACAATAAGAATAACATAAGTTATTTATAAATATAGAAACCATTGGTTGTTTGAGTAGCTGTAGTATAGTTCAAATAATGACCTAGGCATCATTACAGAATCATCATATCAAATCATAAGTGATTCTTATAATTAAACTCTATAGCAGAAATATACACATGTAGAATAAAATTCTTGAGCATGATACACACAAATTTAAGAACCTTGCCACATAAAGTGTAATCTAAGGCAACTTCAACATATAGTAGCATTAGCTTCTTAAGAAAGAAAAAAGGATAATTTATTTCAGGAAGGAAGATACCTCAGGATTGAATATACCCGAAGCTTTTGAATTCATTTGTTGAGTAGCCTTGAAGTAAGTTGGGCAAGTTGTACAATATGGATCATTACACATTCCCAGTGGACCGGACCTAACTAAATGTTCATTCTTGCCAGCATAGTTGTTCTGCAAATCATTTTCTCCCATGCCGCAGCATGAAGGAAAATTTTCTGCCTTACTTTCTGCTGTTTGGTACTCTGATGCCACTCTATTATGCCGGAAAAGGTTTCCATGTTTATTAGTAACATACAATGGACCACTCATATGATCAAATGGTGTTTTCCTCTGACTCCTTAGGGGACCAGTGTATCCCACAAGATTATTACCTCTTTCGTATGGCTCCGTGAGTGTCGAGGGAATAGAAATTGATACACTTCGAGTCCTAGGTACCCCCCTTGGGAATTTAGTATCAACAGGTTCATTTGATGGTTTGGGATGAACTTCTGAGAAAATTGGCACCTCATCTTTCTCAAAATTAGCCATGTGTTCTGCAAAATAACAAAAACATTAAATACCTACATTTCTATGTCAAAACAGCAATATCAAATTCAAAACTAATTCATCTATACTCAAAACAATGAATAAATTAGAGGAAACAAAACATTAGAGGCTGCATGAAAAGCATCCAAAGACCCGTATACAAGTGAAATACATGCGAAACTTAATGTACTATAAGGATACAGGGAATCTCTTTTACATATACTTACAGTCCTTCCAATCAAGACTCAAATAACTGGAAATGTTGTTAGTACAATTCAAACTTTTAGGTCCATTAACCAAACACATAATAATGATGAGAACAAATGATCAAAAATAATATCCAAAGATTTTATTGGTGAGTTCATTCTTCTTTAGTTGAAGTTTATTTTCGTCTAATTAATTTGGAAACTCCCTCATCCCAACTCATACTGTCTCTTTTCCTCCTCTTCACAAAATCCTTTGCCTTCATCAAGAAAAAAAGAATGAAAAACAAAAACAAATTCAACAGCTTTTGCGGAAGCACCAGTAGGTTTCCAAATTATACAGGGGGTCCTCTATCTCACTACTTCCTTAAAAATGAAAATGAAAAGTAAAGCATGGACTATTAATTACTATAATTAAGCAAACAAAAAAAAGGCATGACCCACCACAAGTTTATCCCCTCCACCAACCAAGCTGTTGAACAAAGTTAATAAGGTCTTGAGTTTAAACCTTGTAGGTGAAAAAAATGTGGTTGAATTAACGAAAAAATATCATTAAAGGTGATAGTCATGTGGTTCCCTATCAGATATTAATAATTGACAAAGTTGATGGATAATTCCCGCCAGAAAAATGTTTAACCAAGAAAAAAAGAATCATTACAAAAAAGCATTAAAAATGGTGACATCATTAACCAACAAAGAAATATGGTAACTTGCACTACCCCATGTAAAATCCATGCATGATATAGTAAGAGTGACCAAAGCAAGCAAAAGGGCATGATTGCATGAAGAAGTTAAATGAACAAAAGATGGATTCCATTTGAAAGTATCACAAACTACTCAGACCTGTTTAAGGTGACGAACTACTCAGAAGTCAGAACCCCCACTAACTGTTGACAGTATCACAATGCTGGCATTTGAAAGTAAAGCTTGGCATAAAGGGGAGAGACTCTCACTGATATAGGCAAGGATTGTAAAGGGCCCATGAGTGAGAAACAGAGAAAAGGTGAATAACATGGTGACTGAGTCTGAGTCTGAGTCTTTGAGGCAATTTTCACGACACTTCCCTGAATAAGGTGTGAACTTAGGTAGCAGAAACAGAAAGTAAACAGCTTGAACCGTGACAAAGCATCGTGTTCGTGTGGCCCTTTCCCTGACACTTTCCTGTTTGTCCCTTTTAACAAGTCAGCAGTTAGCCCCTTTGGGTACGACATGGTCAATTTTTCTTTAATGGACAAAATTTAGATAGTGCAATGATTTTTTAATAACCTATTTTTTTCAAATACTTAATTATTTTTTTTCAAAATCAAACTCTGCACAAATTCGGACTCCTTCTTCTTTGATATACGCCCAGTTGGCTGAAATAGTCGATACATGCCTTATTCTTAAATCTTAACCTTTTAGGCCAAAAATAAAAAGCAGGGAGATACGTGTTTCTTTCAATACAAGTAATAATAAAAGTGAAAAATAATAGATTTCAGAACCTATGAAAGATTCAATGTCATGTGGACGAGCACAAGTACTATGTCTATGTTGTTTTACTTTTGTGTCAAAGATCAGAATTACAATAATACGGGCTTCGACTTTCGTGTGTACATTTGACAAAAATAACATCGATAAGTCAATCAAGGGTTCTCCCGCAAGAAACCACCTCTAAATTTCCTTGCACATAATCAATTATCATTGTGATTCATGAATCCAGTATTTTATTTTCTCCGTCTCAAACTAAATATCATCTTCAATTATTTTACACTAATCAGAAAAAACTAATAAACTAACATTTATTAAGGTTATTAATGAAAAAATAATAATTAATATTATGTTAAAAAGTTAAGTATAATACTTATTTTAAAACAGAAATAATATCATTTAAGTCAAGTTAGCGTGATTTTTGTATTTTCTTACGTGGCATCCAAATCAAGTAATGCTTTATTGTGAGTATGAATTTACTAACTTTATTCCAAAATTAAATAAATTACAGACTTTTTTTTAAAATAAAACAAGCAAGTATTTAAAACTTTTTGGTGGAACATGCATTAACACTTAAAATTATGAGAAATCGATATTATTTAAAATATCTGTAAAATCAAAATCAAAACCATTACTTTATTAAAACAAATTAATTCAATCACCCAAGGTCAAATGTAATACTTATTTAAAAAAAAAACACAGGTTTCACGATGAGTGGAGATGATTCTAAGAGAAAATATATAAGTACGAGTAATCATCTTCTCACTAGCCAATTTTATTGGATTGAATTAGACCCAAATTTAAAATTATAGCAACTAAATTAGATGATATAAAACTACAAGGATTAAAAAATGAGATTTTATGAAAATACAATAACTAAAACATAATTTTCCCATAAAGTAATATACGCTTTAAAAAATCATTTTACTTTGTGGTTTTATGGGATGATTATGACCTTGATGAGGAATTATTTTGGGGATTTTGGCAAAGGATCTTGGTCTAGTTGCGCATTTGAAGAACATTAGGCAATATTGAACAAAACATTTGGGCCTTATCACTGTTACACTTCATGACTTACAAGAAGGATTTAACTCTTCTAAATGGAAGAAATACACTTTAGATGACAAAGTGAAGCTATAATTATTAATTAAAAAAATCAACGTTAAAATTATAATAATTTCTTTTTTTAGGTAAAAGACTTATATCATTTCACATAAAATAAGTAACTGAATACAATATGGACTCAAATAAAAAATGTGTGGACTAACAAAAGATCTAGATGTCCTTGTTCAACAATAATCAACAAAATTGGCTTGTTTATGAAAAAAATGTGACAGTTTCCTAAATGTACATGTATTTTATGGTGATAACAATTAATTCTCTAAATAACAGTTATAACTTCACTTTGTCCTGTAAAGTACACCCATACTTTACAAGAATCAAAGCCAAACGGAGAATTTATTACCTACAATCATATAGAAATTAAAACTTAAGAGATAAAATATCCAAATCTAATTCGAGCTTTAGATATATGTCACCGAATTCTAAATTGGATGATCAAACCAAAAAAGACTCATTTAGCTAGTTCTTAAAAAAAACACCAGGCAAACCGCTAACATGCTGGTCTGCTTCTTAAATGTATGCTGCTCTCCGCAGAATCTTGAACAAGTTGAGAGTAATGCGTTACTGATGAACCCCATAATGAGGATAATCAAAGCCCAAAAATCAATTGCAGCCAAGCAAGTGAAAAGATTCAGCAACAAATGAAGTAGTGAACAATATCTCTAGAAATTGCCAATGGACGCTTCTCCAATTGGAGAATCCCTGAATTCACAATGCCATGCAGCAGAAGCATAAGAATTACGTCTCAAATTCATAAGACATCCTTAAACGAGACCCACATAAAGTCACAGTTAAAGAAGCAACATTTATTATGATAAATATCTTAGTCCCATTTGACAAAAGCAAAGTAAACAGTAGAAATACATGCTCTACTCCAGAAAAAAAAATTCTGGAAGACTTTGAGCCTGTGAAGACTCTGAGTAGAAGTATCACAAATTAACGTGTGTTTGATTCTACTAATTGATGTGAAATCAGGTATCTATCACTAACATGGACATAGTACCCTTGTAAAGGAAAATCTACAGAATCAGGCCATGAGTTCTCAGGAAAATATCCTAGACGATATGTTAGCCACAAAATGGTTGTTGGAAAGAGCCAGAAAGTAGGTGGTTTGGCAATTCAATATACAATTTTCTTGGAGTTCTTCCTCGTCACGTCGTTCCTCAATCATGCTGGTAAAAGCATATCAGACCTTGAAAAGCACAGAGGAGGGCCCATATAAAAGCCAATTTACATTAACATGTCAACCAGCTTCACAGATACTTATTCTCAACTCTCAACCATTAAAAGACTTCAAATAATAGAAAATAATATAATTAGGCAAGTAATAATGTCAGAGTTCCATAAATTTTCTGCCGGCCTAGTTGCATAATGAGACCTGAAATTTGTCTCCCTTCCATCAGGCTGCTATAAATCTTGATTACAAGAACAAAGGGAAGTGAAGAGAAAAGTTTACCATGCTGAAAACGACTGGAGCCACTGAGAATTATTTAGCTGCCAGCCACCAAAAGATGAAGCACGCATATCTACACTCTCAAGAAGTTTAACCCCATGGCATAAAATTCTTGTCAATGCAAATAATCTTGATTATTATCTGTTTTCTGATCTACTGTAAGGACCCATGGCAGAGAATTGACTCTCCTCTTACCCCAGACAGCCAAGATCAGTTTACCAAAAATCTCCACAAGAACAAACACCGTCTTTGAAATGGTGAAAACGATTTGTGTCTCTTACATAAATTTCTCTTCCTTCCAATCTGCTTATTACTTTAATCACAGCATGGCAGTCATCACAGATTCTCAGGTTCTTAATCACTTGAAGAGGTTGTCCTGGACTTGTGTTGAGTAGTCCTAATACTACTGCCAACTTCTCACTGTGCCCACACAATATCTGCTCCTTATCCTGTTCCTCCACATCTTGCAACACAAAGTTAGTCTTAGGGAGGTAACCAGACTTCTTCATCTGCATATTCAATTTATCCAACTTCTCCAAAATATCTTTCATTTGTGGATGTGATTGGTCACCAGCAAGAAGCATGTGTACTTTGTGTCCAACTTCAATCCAACTATACCCAGGGTTTTTCCTCAATCCCTTGCTTTTCATCACTTCGCGTATTCTATTTTCTTCATCCCACAAGCCCTTTGAAGCATAGATATTGGACAGAAGAATATAGTTCCCAGGGTTGGTTGGTTCTAAGAAGAAAAGCTTCTCCGCAGCAATCTCACCTAAACTCAAATTATTGTGAACTCTGCAAGAACTTAGCAAGGCTCCCCATACACAAGCATCAGGTTCAAAAGGCATTTCCTTAATGATAGAGTAAGCCTCTTCAAGTTTTCCAACACGACTGAGAAGTGTCACCAAGCAAGCATAATGTTCCATTTTAGGTTCAATGCCATGTTCTTCGGACATACTATTATAACAACGCCACCCTTCTTCAGTCAGGCCGTTTTGCGCGCACGCTGATAAAACACATGTAAATGTAACCAAATCAGGCTTCTGACCACTCTGCAGCATCATATGAAACATTTCCATTGTTTCCTTAGCCTTCCCATGCATTGCATACCCTTTCATAACAGCATTCCAAGAAACCAAATTCAGGGCCGACATCTTATCAAAACAACGTCGGGCCAACTGAATTCTCCCACACTTGGCATACATGTCTATCAACGCACTACCTACATATACATCATCAAAAATCCCCCTTCTGAGAGAAAAGCAATGGATTTCCTTCCCGTGCATCAATGCCGAGATATTCCCACAAGCAGGAATCAAGCTCGGGATTGTCACAGCATTAGGCTCCACCCCATAAGCCTGCATATCTCTAAAAAGCTCCAAAGCCTCCAAATCCTTCCCGTTCTGCGAGCAGCTAGCTATTATTGACGTCCACGTCACAACATTCAACTCCATTTTTTGGTCCTTAAACTTGTTAAACACCTCCAACGCGGTGTCAACCATACCATTCCGTGACAACCCAGTAAGAAAAGCATTCAAAGACCCAATTTCCATTTCCTCCACTTCATCAAACACCCGGCTCATCTCCTTCACACAGCCACATTTCCCATACATATCAAGCATGGCACTAACCACAAACTTGTCAGACCCCAGCCCTTGCTTGATGACATAACCATGAACCTGAGCCCCCACGACCACATCCTCCAAGCACCCCACAGCAGGAAGCACACACGAAACAGTACTCCCGTCAGGCCAAAACCCTTGCACCAACATCATCCGAAACATCCCCACGGCCTCATCGTAAAAGCCGTTGTTCCCAAACCCGGCAAGCATGCCATTCCACGACACCAAATTGGGCTCCACTCCACCACTCCTCATCTCCCCAAAGAGCTCCTTGGCCTCTTCCACGAGGCCGAGCCGCGAGTACCCGGCAATCATGGCACTCCAGACAACCACATCCCTATCAGGCATTCTATCAAACAGTTTCCGGGCATCCAAAATGCGGTCGCATTTGAGGTACATGTGGGTCAAGGAGGATGCCACAATGGAATCAGTGAGGAAGCCGGATGCGGCGGCGAAGGCGTGGAGCTGTTGGCCAGGGTCGAGGGCGCGGAGGGAGGCGCAGGACTTGATGGCGGAGGGGAGGAGGAAGGCGTCGGGGATGAGGCGGAGAGGGTGGAGGTGGGAGAAGGTGGTGAGGACGTGGGGGAAGTGGTGGGAGCGGGCGAAGGCGTGGATGAGGGAGGAGAAGGAGAAGAGGGTGGGGTGGGGGAGGTGGGAGGAGAGGGTGAGGGAGAGTTGGGGGGTGGAGAGGGAGAGAGCGTTGGCGTAGAAGGAGAGGAGGCTGGTGGTGAGTTGGGTGTCGGAGAAGAGGTTCAGTCGGAGAATGAGGGCGTGGGCTTGCCGCGCCTGGGACAGGGAGGCTGTGCTGGAGGACAGGCATTGGGAGAGGGCGTGGAACATACCACACTCACTGTTAACGTTGCTGCTCGATTCTCAGAACGAAGGAAATGCTGCTGCTGTTGCTGTATGTCACTATGTCTTATTCCGTATATTCTACAAATTGAATACTCATTATAAAATAACATTAGTTAGTTTTCATTTTTATATTTTTTTAAAATAACAACTGAATTATTTTATATTATTTTTTTGACAAACTTGTTGTAAGGATGTTATCGTCTTTGTTTCGATGAGATGATTCACTGCAATTATCATTTAGATGTGATTCGTTTGTGTAAAAGGAAAAAGCACAATAAGGAACGGATGGCTAAGAAATGTGGATGCACATTCAATTAAAGTGTCGGCATTTTAACTCTAAACCAAATGACAATGTGCACATCCAAACCATGAAAGGGACTTACTATCTCATTATAGATTGATGGGACACCACTACACGATGCATTAGGAATACAAAGTGTTGTGAATTTAATAAATTCAGTTTTTATAACCTAGGTATCCTTCATTTTTCTTACCTATATTTTTTTATAACACAAATTAGGAATCTGATTAATTATATACTTAAGACATAATATTATTTAACAATTATATTATATTAAGATTAATAAAATTCATTTTAATTAAACAATGTACTACATTACAATCATTAGGGTTAAACATATTTTTAGTCTATGATAAATATACATTTTTTATGTCTGATTTCTAATAATTTTTTTTTTGATTTGGTTCTTAATATTTGAAAATTTTTACCTTAAATTCATGTCCCTAATATTAATTGTCAACTTGACCATTAATTGAATACATAAAAGTGTCATGTAAGAAGTATAAAGGTAAAATTACTATAAACAATATTTTTATTAAAAAACAATCCAGTTAGATATTAAAGAATTAAACTTAAAACCACCAGCTAAAATGGATTAATCCGTACCAAAAAATGAGAATATGTAATAAATAAATTATGTAAAGTAATAAGAGAGAGAGAGAGAGGAAAAAGTGTAAGTAAAAGCTATATGAAAATACTCCAATGTAAGTATCGATATCAATATGGTACCAAAGTGGCATAACACTGGACCACACAGTTAAAAAAATGATACACTAAGCGAGAAAGTTTTCTTACCGAGATTGCAGGGAATTTATCCTTTTGGATTCTACCCAAAGAAGATAAAATTCTCATCTTCTAATATAAGTGGTGACCCTGTCTCTTCACAGTTCAGCGTTTCACACCTAGACAATTGGCTCAGAAGAAAAGAAAAGCAACCAAAAATGGTTCTCACATCCACTGCCACACACCCAGATGAACAAGACCAGAGCCTAAACTATACTTTTGCTTCCAGATATGTGCGTGAACCTATTCCAAAGTACGTTACTTTTTCTCAGAACTTCACACTTAGTTGTTGTTGTTGTGGATCCATTCTGTTGAAGAAAGCATAATCAACAGACAAAAAAAGAAGGTTTGGTTTCTACTGAAATGACGTTTGTTTCTTTGTTTGTGATGGAAATGTTGAGTGCAGGTTCAAGATGCCGGAGAAATCCATACCAAAAGATGCTGCTTATCAGATAATAAACGATGAGTTGATGTTGGATGGTGCACCAAGGCTCAACTTGGCCTCGTTTGTGACCACTTGGATGGAGCCTGAGTGTGACAAGCTCATAATGGCTTCACTTAACAAGAACTACGTTGACATGGATGAGTATCCTGTCACCACTGAGCTCCAGGTCTGTCACTTCTCTCAGTATATTTGCTGTCTTTATTATTATATGATCATGACATTTAGGTCCTTGAAGTTCAGTCTGTCAAAAAAGGATTTTAAAAAATACTAGTAGTCTACAACTGGGATTTAGGCTGCAACATCAAGGTTATTTAGGTCTTTATGACCACAATTGTGGCTGCATCAACTTTATTTATCTGTAATTTTCTGCAATATCAAGGACCGGGACAAGACTGTAACCGAAATTTAAAACCTTTTGTAAAATAAATAAACAAATAAATAGAATTGTTTGAAATATGTTTTATGCTTTGAAGTTATTAAGTGTGGAAGGGTTTGATTATTCATCTGTTTAATTATGTAGAATTTTAGTTTGTGTATGCCAAATATTTCTAATTTCCCCCCCTTCCTCTGCCCCCCTAAAATTATTATTCTCAGCTCCAGTTGCCTTTTGTATAAAATGGAATTTTTCAAAGAAAGGCTAGGGGTATTAAGAAAAATAAAGTACTGCTGATTTTTCTGACACTTATGAAAATTTAGTATATCAGATGGTAACTTCTTAGATCTTATGTTTTTCGTTGTCAGATGAAGATTCATTGTAGATTACTTTGTTTTAAATAAAATCATTGCATACCAATGTTCTGTAACTGAAGTTCACTAGTAAATTTGAAGATACTGATATTATATATGGATCCTTATATGATTATTTTCAGATGAAGTTTGAGACTGAAAGATTGATTAGTTTCATTTTGTTAAATTCTGCAGAACCGGTGTGTTAATATCATAGCAAATCTATTCCATGCTCCTATAAGTGATGATGAGACTGCAGTAGGTGTGGGAACTGTGGGGTCATCGGAGGCAATAATGTTGGCAGGTCTAGCTTTTAAAAGGAAATGGCAGACAAAGAGAAAAGCAGAAGGCAAACCATATGATAAGCCCAACATAGTAACTGGGGCTAATGTGCAGGTGGGTCTCAAATTGTGTTTGATGCCATGTATTTTCAAACAACTTTTAATTTGTGTTAGGTGCATCATCATATCATGGGAAATAGGTACATTTAATCCTGAAAATTACTTTGAAATATAGTAGAACCAAAGTGCTTTAGTGATTAATGTGCCACAATATAGTTAAGAATTCTCTCAATAATCCTTTGTACCGTTTACTGGAATTCACCTTACCACATGCTGCATACTGGTTCTCTTTGAAGAAAGTCCTATAATAATAATGCAAAAAGTGACAAATTGCATGCCTATAGGTACCACGTACCAGTACCCATACCAAGTATTTGGTAACTATGTGCCAGATTTTGGGGCCTTTAGACCTCAATGTTTGATGTTCTTTGAAATTTTCTTCACAGGTTTGTTGGGAAAAATTTGCAAGGTACTTTGAGGTAGAGCTCAAGGAAGTGAAACTCAAAGAAGGATACTATGTGATGGACCCTGCGAAAGCAGTTGAAATGGTAGATGAGAACACCATCTGTGTTGCAGCCATTTTGGGGTCAACTATGACCGGAGAGTTTGAGGATGTGAAGCTTCTCGATGAACTTCTTACTAAAAAGAACAATGAGACAGGTTGGGATACCCCAATTCATGTAGATGCTGCCAGTGGGGGGTTTATTGCCCCATTTCTATATCCTGATTTAGAGTGGGACTTCCGTTTGCCGTTGGTGAAAAGCATCAATGTTAGTGGTCACAAGTATGGTCTTGTCTACCCTGGTGTTGGTTGGGTTGTATGGAGGAGCAAAGATGACTTGCCAGATGAACTTGTTTTTCACATAAATTATCTTGGATCTGATCAGCCCACTTTCACATTGAATTTCTCCAAAGGTAACAAATGTATGAGTTGATACATGTATTTGATTTTTTTTTTATGCAATTAGTATCTTTGTATATATATGCAATTTAGGAATTGTTTGTATATGTCTCACTGCCAAAGTATTCAGTTCAAATGCAATTAATAGTTGTTTTGAAGAATCTATCTCTCGTTTCCTTGTCTAAATGATAGAATCCATTGAAACCCTTTTTAAGTGAGAAGCAACTATCTTAATTCAGCTTAGAGTGTTATGTTATATCTGAATCAATAATGCCTTGCTGTCTGAAAAAAAAAATGATGTTTTATTGAGAATTTTAGATTGAGTTTGCCTTCGATAATTTTGAATCTGCTTAAGTCCTACCCCAAAATGTAGATTTTATGAGACCTCTGCATGTTATTGCTAGAATTCAAACAGATTTGTTTGCGTGCTGTTGTTTGCAAGCTATTTTGTGAGGAAAACTCTTCCAAAACTTGTGTTCTTGCAAACAAAATTGTGTTATTGCAAACAAATTGTGTTCAACCCCATTGAATTTGTCTGGATCATACATGTGATTTGATTGCGTGTATAGATCTAATTCTTAAATATGTTGATTAGATACTTGTAATAACAAGCATGGGGAAATCAATTAGTGTTATTTTGTTTCTATAGCAATTATATGAATGTTTTAGCATAATATTCTTTTTCTTTTGTCCTTCCCAATTCTTTGTATTTCTGTTGACAGGATCTAGTCAAATTATTGCTCAATATTATCAATTGATTCGGCTTGGCTTTGAGGTAATCGTTTCACCTTTTTCTTTGAAATATACTCATACGGAATTCACTTAATAATATTTTCAATTATGGTTGTATGATATATGGGATTTGGCTTACCCGATTAACTTGTGTACAAATCAATAACATTGACTTCATGGCCAGAATGAAATTCAGCAATCGCCAAAGTTACAGCTATTAGCATGAATGAAAGCATTAGTTCAAATGGCCAAAACTTTGGCTAAACCAAAATCAATGTACTTATATTAATATGCAGATGCATTAGTTTTCTTGGTTGTTTCTCCCTGTTATCATATCCCAATGAAGATATACTAGAAGTGACTACTTGATTAGTTTCAAAATTCATCAAACAGTGTCCACAATTTAACTGCTAAACCAAAATTTAGAAATAACAACTGCACGGTGAATGATTTAGCAACAACCAAGGCAGAATAGCAGACATATTTGCTTCATTATGTAAACATTACAAATGATCATAAACTTCATGGTAAATTGGTGCCTGAGTGCCATTTTGTGCAATATCTATTTTCTCTTATACATTTGGTTATTCTTCTTGCTCTTGTGAACACAAGGGTTACAAAAATATCATGGAAAATTGCTGGGAGAATGCAAGAGTTCTGAAGGAAGGAATCGAGAGAACAGGTCGGTTTAACATCATCTCCAAGGATATCGGTGTGCCACTTGTAGCCTTCTCCTTGAAAGACAGTAGTCAACACACAGTGTTTGAGATAGCAGACCATCTGAGAAAATTCGGGTGGATAGTTCCTGCCTATACAATGCCACCAGATGCTCAACACATTGCTGTCCTTCGGGTGGTGATCAGGGAGGATTTCAGCCGCGGCTTGGCCGAGAGACTCGCCGCTGACATAGAGAAAGTTGTGAAGCTCTTGGACACACTTCCTAGCCCCCTCACTACCAAAGCTGTTCATATCACAGCTATCACTAGTGAGACTGGTGAGAAGATTAAGAAAGCTGCAATAGAGACTCAGAAAGAGATTGCTTTCTACTGGAAGCGACTTGTGGATGGCAAGAGACTTGGAGCATGCTAGGCTTACCAAATCTTGGCCTTTTGGCCACCTTGCTATGAGTTATGGTGCTTTGTTTCTTATCTTTGAGGATATGTGAGTGTGTAATGGCTTTGTAGCAATAAGCAATGCCAATGCATGATGGATTCTAATACTCATTGCTGCTCTTGCCTAAGGGATAATTCTCTCTCTCTCTTTTGAGTTGGCAATTTGGTACTCATCAAAAGGCACTATTATCATATAATGCTCAAGTTAATTTTTATTAGAGATGAAATTTTTATTAGAGATGAAGGAAAAGAGAAGTGGGAAAATAAACTTGCCTCTATTAGGATAGTGTCAAGATAGATATATGGATACTCCCCCACCTTCATATAACATTGGTGAGGTAGTTTCCTTCCCAGACAAGTAGGGATGAAGCCAGATTTGGAATATAGGAGGAGTAAAGAATACAAAGTGAATTTTATTCAACAAATATTTAAGCATTGAATTTTACACAAATGTTTATAATTGTGTTTTTTCAAAACGATTTAAGAATATATTTAGAAAATGTATTTATATAGTATAACTAGTTGAATATATATTTTTTAAGCTCCGGAAATCATAGTTTTCAATCAGTTACATGTGTCACTAAAACTTTTCATCAATACATAATAATCTTTTTACGAAACAGTTCTATTAATTAAGTTATAAAAATCTACTAAATCAAAATAGATTATATTATTTATCGATAGTATCTTACATCATTGAAGAAAAATTTGTTTTTTAAATTGTTGAAAATATAAGAAAAATAACATTGTGTCATTTGTATAAAGAAATTACACTGATCTTAGCTATTCAACAAAAAATATATTCTATATTTTAAATAAGAAAATTTGAAATATTATCGTTAATTATTGATTAAGGCTTAAAAGACATGTGAGTTGTGCTCAATAAAAGCAAGAGTGGACATGAAATTTTTTAAAAGACACATTCAAATATAAAGGTTATCCAATGAAATGTAAAACTTAAATTTTAAATTGAGTCCGAATTCAATGCTAGTGAATCAATGCGAGCTTAGCCTATAAGTACCCACTAAAAATCCTCAAAATAGGTTTCTATAGGACTTGAGTTTTATTCAAATCCAAATATATTTTACTTGACATGCTATAAGCCACGAGAAAATGCGATAGCACACAACCACGGAGAAACGCGTTTAAATTCATAAACTGATAGGTACACATAAATTATGCATTTTCTCAATCCTAAAAATAAAATAAAGGCAAAATATATTTTTAGTCCATATATTTTAATGAAATATTATTTTTAGTCCTCATAATTTTATATTTTTTTAATTTAATTTTTGCATTTTATAAAAAAAAGTTACTTTTAATTCTTTCTTACCAATGATGCTGATATCATTTCTTATATTATAAATAAATTATACTATTCATTTATAGTGTGAGTTCGTGGAGGTGATGTTCAAGAAATAAACAAAATCATTAGAAGACGTAATAACAAAATTACAATAACTATTAAAGAATGATGACGAAAAAAAAGATATAAATGAAGTCTTTTTTGGAGATACATATTAATAAATTCTTTTTAAAAAAATTTCATAATCATTTTAATGAATTGAAAAAAATGTCCAATGTTTTTCATGTTAGCCAAAAGTTAATGTTTATGTAAGAATCCTACGAGAAATGACTAAAAATAAAATTTAAAAAAAAAATACATAAATTAAATTAGATGATATAAAAACTGAGTCTAAAAAAATAATATTTTCCCCTAAAATAAAATAATGACACGATTTCCTTTACTAAAACATAATAAAGCTCCATGTCACACATAAAATCAAAATCATAGACAAAAAAACTTAAATATGCTTTTATTCTTATAACTTTGCATATTTTTTAATTTTGGTTTTTTAAGATTTTTTTTGTTATTTTAATTTTTGTAAGTTTACATGTTTTTAATTTTTATCTCTGTAAATTTTTTAGTTCAATTTTATTCTACCTAAATTTCTATTTTTCAATTTTAGTCCTAATGAATGCAAACTTACATAATTTAAAATAAAAAATGAATTTTAAAGGAATTAAAAAAATATAAATTTATTGAAATTAAATAAATAAAAACTTATAAAGAAAAAAATTATTAAAAAAATTCAAATTTACTTGGAAATTAAAAAACACCATAGATTAAAAATAGGTTAAATTATTTCTTTAATCTTTATAGTTTCATAGTTTTTAATTTTCTAGTTCTTATAGTTTAAAATCATCTTTTCAGTTTTTATAATTTCATAGTTTTATGATATTACAGAAACTAGATCACTTTCAAGAACTAAAAAGTAAGGGTCTGAAGAAATGATTAATTTAACCTTAAAAATATATTTAAGAGGAAAAAAAAAAAAAAAAAAACATAGCCGGACACTGCAGGTCTACGGTGTGATTTGTTTTCCTTGGCTCCCTTTTCGTCATCGAAACGACGCTGCCATTTTGAAGCAGCAGCATCCACAGTAAGCTTCTCTGTTCTCTCTCTTCCTCTGTTTTCAACACAGTTCACAGAAAATCCACACATACCCAGATATCAAAACTGCATCTTACTCATCTGCTCCTTGTTTCTGAACGCCTTCTCACTCTTCCTTCATTGCCCTCAATTCCAAAACCAAAAATTAACGATGATGGGTATGTTTCATAGGTACATAAATTCTCTGAAAAACCTATCCTTTTCATCACGCACCCTCCCTTATTGTCACATCTTCAGAAACAATGTTCTGCCACAAATTGAAACCACTCTTCAACTAACAAGGTTTTCACCCTTTCATTACTCTGCTCATTACCAAAGGCCATCGCTATCTGATAATAATATTTCTTGTGTGCACTTGATTCAATATTCATTGCCCTTGAACTATTATTATATTGCTTGTCATATTTCTAACCGCCATTATTGTTCAGAAACTGTTTCCATGAACCAAGATCTTAGTTGTAGTGAGAGTGGTCTTGTAGAGGGTAATGGTTTTGAAAGTGATGTTGATAAGGTGTATAGCACTGTGATGGATAATTTAGCTGAATTTAACAATATGGAGAAAGCTCTTGGCCAATTGGGGATCCCATTGTCCACCCCTTTGGTTACTGGGGTGCTGCATAGGCTTAGATATGATGAAAAAATTGCACTCAGGTTTTTCACTTGGGCTGGTCATCAAGAGGATTATTCACATGAGCCTTGTGCTTATAATGATATGATGGACATCTTATCTAGTACTAGGTACAAGGTGAAACAGTTTCGGATAGTTTGTGATGTGTTGGAATATATGAAGAGGAATAACAAGACTACGGTTCCGGTTGAAGTTCTTTTGGTGATTTTGAGAAAGTATACTGAGAAGTATCTTACTCATGTGCAGAAGTTTGCAAGGAAGAGGAGGATAAGGGTGAAGACGCAACCGGAAATAAATGCATTTAACTTGCTGCTGGATGCACTGTGCAAGTGTTGCTTGGTTGAGGATGCTGAAACTCTGTATAAGAAAATGAGGAAAACAGTCAAGCCTAATGCGGAAACGTATAATATATTCGTTTTTGGGTGGTGTAGGGTTAGAAACCCGACTAGAGGGATGAAATTACTGGAAGAAATGGTTGAACTGGGTCATAGGCCTGACAATTTTGCGTACAACACTGCCATTGATACATACTGCAAAGCAGGTATGGTAACAGAGGCTGTAGATCTTTTTGAGTTCATGAGAACAAAAGGTTCATCTATATCTTCTCCCACTGCCAAGACTTATGCAATTATAATTGTGGCTCTTGCCCAACATGATAGAATGGAGGAGTGTTTTAAACTTATAGGGCATATGATTAGCAGTGGCTGTCTTCCTGATGTCACAACATACAAGGAAATAATTGAGGGAATGTGTGTGTGTGGAAAGATAGATGAAGCTTATAAGTTCTTGGAAGAGATGGGAAACAAAAGTTACCGACCAGATATTGTTACTTATAATTGTTTTCTCAAGGTTCTTTGTGACAATAAGAAGTCTGAGGATGCCCTTAAACTCTATGGAAGAATGATTGAATTGAATTGCATTCCTAGTGTCCAGACATACAATATGCTGATTTCAATGTTTTTTGAGATTGATGATCCTGATGGGGCATTTGAAACTTGGCAGGAAATGGACAACAGGGGTTGCAGACCGGACATTGACACATACAGTGTGATGATCGATGGGCTATTTAACTGCAATAAAGTGGAAGATGCCTGTTTTCTTTTGGAAGAAGTGATAAACAAGGGAATAAAATTGCCATATAAAAAGTTCGACTCCTTTTTGATGCAACTGTCAGTGATTGGCGATCTCCAGGCCATTCATAGGGTTTCAGAACATATGAGAAAATTCTATAATCATGGTATGGCAAGGCGTTATGCACTAAGCCAGAAGCGTAAGAGCATGAGTTTAAGAGGGAAATAATAGTGTTAGAAGTTTCTTTGTTGAGTTTAAGAGGGAAATCATGGTATGACACATAGTTTCTGGAAGCATGGCAGGTTTCAGTATTAACTATTTCAGATACTGCTGTCAAACTTGCCCTGCATTACATATTGGACTACTTCATGATGATAACAAGTTGCATCTTTAAGCATGTTCTATTGGTCATGCCGTTTGCTGCCAATAATTTTTGCATGAAAAAAATGTAAGTCTCTCGATCTTTTTTAATTCATCTAGAGAAACAATGGAAGCTGTCATGACATATTTTGATTGTACGATGTTGGTTAGTTGATGCAGCCTAAAGGTGGGAAGATTCATGTATCTATTTTATGGTTGCATGTGAGTATGTGACTATGAGAGGACAGAGGTTGCAAAGATTTGCTTGATGGTAAAGTTTGTTATCTGGTCAAGAATCTGTTAATTATTTCAGCACAGAAGTAATACAGTTTATAAGATGTTATCTTGCATTTTTTGGGGGGCCATAGTTTACTTTGGCTTTTTCAAGTGTCGAACTGTATCACAGTTGTAAGGAATGTATCTTCACTTCAATAATGATGCCATATACTTTTTCTCTTCTAAATTTTTGGAACATTCTATATTCCTGTTTCTTTTGATGTTTCTTTCAGTTAGGAGGCTTTGTTTTGTTGGAGATCCAGTGGTGGAAAGATGGAGTTTCTTAAAACATGTCAGGCCAGTGCCTTAATATATGATTAAGATCATTCTCTGTGAATGTTTTCTCTATTTTACAAACCATTCACGAAGTTATGTTTATATATTAGAATGTATTATGAATTTATGATTCATGTCGTAGCCTTAGTTGAAATCTGATGTTTATTCTGGGGAAAGATTTCAAAGTATTATTAATATCAGGTAATAATGATTCCAATTTGGCTACATTGAGTCCACCATTGCTAAGCTGTGTGCTAAATCAATTACTATGTAAACTAACTTGTCTTGTGAAAAGAGATAGAGGAAGACCAACAAGGATATTGAAGGAAAATATTAAAAGGAATCTAATGATAAATAGTATTGTTGAGAATTTTGTTTTTAATCGAGTACAATTGCATTGTGTGATCTTGTAGTTAATATCACCTAGTGGAATGAGGTGATTATTGTTGTTGACAAGCATGACAGATTTGCCTATTTGGAGATTTTAAAATAAACATTTTGTAAGTTACTTTTTTTTTTTGCTATTTATCCCTTAATTAAATAATTTAAATACAAATTAAATTACTACAAATAATTTTATAGTCTTTTCTTAAACAAATTCACTATAAAAAATACAATTATTTTAGGCAATATAAACAGAATAGATTATTTGAAAGTCACATTTTTATATCACATATGCAATATAAAACTAATTTTACTTGATTATATACAATCAAATTATTAAAAACAATCTCTAAAAGTATTCTAATTTATTAAACATTTGGTTTCTATATAAACAAAACGAGTGTAACTTTATTTAGTACGAGGCGATCTAGTATATTCGAGCTAATCTTATTTTAGCAAAGTGGTCTTTAATTGAGCTTATAAAACATATTCAAGCAAAGAAATAATGAAAGAAAGTGAAATGTTGATAAGTACATTACCAAAAATATAAAAATAGAAATGTTCATAAGTATCCAAGATATTTTCCATTGGTTAAAATATAATTATAATTTTATTGGAACAGAAAATATTACTTTGATCAATTGGACGATCTAACATTTTTACCAATACACATTATGTTTATGTATTTACTTGGTATGAGATTCTAAATTCCAATATTATTTGAAAAAAAAAAACATTTTTAATTTAGTTATTATTCTTCATTATTGTTACAATGTCAACCATAGTTACAAACCAACAAATATATGGATTAAATTAAAAATGAGTGACTTATATGAGCACAAAAAATAACATAATTTTAATCTATAAGAGTTGTTTACGTAGAGTAGGATGTATCTTGCATTTCCCAAATTGTAAATTCAAATTCTTAATTCATTTTGTTGAAATAAAGAACTCATATATGGGCTCAGGGGCTGAACACTTTGGGCCAATACTATTCCCACTTAATTATTTCTAAGTCCACTCCCATGTTTCCTTGTCGTTTTTTTCTCTCAAAAATACTCTTAAGGGAACACATTTATTCTGTTCACAATACAAAATGGAAATATGTGTTTCAATTTTTTTGTAGGGGTGTGGTGTGCCAAAGCAATACAAAACATAAACACTTTTTTTGTTTTGTATTGGTCCACAACAAAAACTGGAAATACAAAGAAAAACATATTTCAATTTTGTACAAAATACAACAAAAAAAATTTTTTTGTTAAATTAGTTTGCCTCATAATTAATTATATTACTATTTAAAATAGTAACATATGCCATAATTAATTTAATTTCATTTAAAACAAAAAAAAATTCAAAAAAATAACTTGTATATATAATTAATCACACAATACAAACTTATTTTCATTTGAAATACACAACTAAATTATGTTTCTGTTGTGTTAAATTTGTGTGTGCAAAAATATCAACAAACTATTAGTTTGAGTGTTATTGAATTTGATTTCCTTAAATAAGATCTCAGATTCAAGTCTTGTGGATGAAAAAAAAACATGACTGAAAGAAGAAATTTCACTAAAAATGATCATTCAGATTCTCCGACGAAAATTAATCATCAACGAAATTTGTCAATACCTAGTAATGTCATGGTGACAAAAAAAAAGGTGTTCAAAATTTAACGCAAAGGAATAGTTGATAATTGGTTTTTGTGACATGATATACAATGAAAACATATTTTGTTGTTCATTTGTTTGTTGTAATTGCTTTACCAAATCACAGTCTTTATTTATAGCACAACGGAACACATTTTCGTCAAGGGCAATTTCGTAAAATAATTTTAAAAAGTTGGGGGTGGGGGCGGGGGGATAGAAAGCCCAACACGTTGTTCATATTGGGCTTTTGAGAATTATTCGTTTCCTTCATTTTCCCGCCATTTCTTCCGAAACAGAGGTTTTTTATTTTTTTCCTGCGCCAAGCCGCTAAACCTAACCCTCTTATTCTGTTCAACAGAGAGTGTGTGTGAGAAAGAGAGAAAAAAAAAAATGAATGCTTCAATGAGGAAAAAGGTTCAAAGGAAGTGTAAGATAAGAGGCTACAACCTCAAAGTCGACGCTCTGAACGAGATCCTCTCCTTCGCATCTCGCTTCGAAGGCCCCGACGAGGACGAAGCCATCGATCTCCTCCTCGTCGAGCTCGATTCATCTCGTAACCTCTCTAACTCAATTCTTTCTATTTCGATTCATTTTCTCAAACACTGAACAAATTGCAGTGAAATCCACCATAATCGACAAGGAGACGGTGCAGCGCGTGGTCAGCCTGTTGCTGGAAGCCACCGAGGCCACCGAGGAAACCTCCGATGCCGCCGCTGCCATTCGCGTCGTCGATGCGTTCCTCATCCCCAAGTATAAATACGACTATAGCAGAAAGCAGTTCTACGAGTAAGTTTTTTTTCCGTCCCTTGCTTGATTTGCCTTTTGGAAATTAATAGTGGCCGGAAGTTCCATCAACTCATCTATGCATGTTGTTTAATTTGAAATAATGTGTGTGTGACTTGATAGAAACTAATTAGAAATGATTATTTGACTTAGAGCAACAAGTGATAAGTTGTCAATTTTTTTAGAAAGGATTATAATAATTTTTTAGGAATTAAAATTTTCTAGGAAAGATCACAAAAAAAGGAACTGCTGATAAGATGCCAATGTTCATTTTTTTTTTCTTCTACTTTTTTGTTTTTGGTAATTTCCCCAAATTTTACCTTGGCCTTGAAGAGGATGTACCTATCTTTGGTGTTTGTTGTTAGTTTTATTGTACTCTTATTTAAAATGAGATGAAGTTCATAAACACTGAAGTTTGATATGTAACTGAAAGCCTGGGGAAATTGATGTTACATTAATGGAGTTTTGAAGTGTTTTCTGTGACTCTGCTTCTGCATCCCTAATTTAGGACAAATTATAATTTGATTTTATATTTTACATGAGATATGCCAGTTAAGCAATTTATTGGAATTTTTTTATTGGTTGTTGGCTTGGACTTGATTATCATATGACCCAAATTTAGGTCCATGCTCTTGTGTTTCATGCTTTTCTTCCAGGCACA
The DNA here is from genome assembly GCF_000004515.6 of Glycine max. Lineage (NCBI taxonomy): Eukaryota > Viridiplantae > Streptophyta > Magnoliopsida > Fabales > Fabaceae > Glycine > Glycine max. The sequence goes on from NC_038252.2 coordinate 37,834,942, forward strand.
CAGGCAGCTTATCTATTCATGGAGAAGCATCAGCAAAGTCAGATCTGTACAGGGAAAGGTTTCTGTTGTTGTTCCAGAGGCTCTCTCGTGACCAGCATTTTTCAGCGCCTGCTTTTGAATCTGAATTTTCACATTTTGGGAGCTGTGAGGTAATATGGGTGCTCTAGTTCGCTATGAACTTTAATTAATTAGTCAGTTGGATATTAACTATGGTCGAGTGTGCATTCAAATTCATACATTCAATTTGGTGTTTTGAGGAGGATTAATATGTAACTTTATGCTATGATGTGCCAGATATCTCCCATTCAATCTCTGGTTGGGCAAACAGGTAGAAGATGGGTAATGGGAGTAATATCTCAGCTGGAGGATGGCCATTACTATTTGGAAGACCTTACAGCTGCAGTTAAAATCAACTTGTCCAATGCAATATCCTTTAGTATCTTGACAATAATTTTTTTTGTTTATTTATTTTGTAAGAGCTTCATAATTTCATTAAATGTTTTACAGTAAATTAAATTTTTCTTCCTTTTGAGATGCTCAAATCCAAGTGATTCGAGGACTTTGGTTCAAAGTGCTTAAAATATATTTGTCCTGTCTTCATAATTTTTTTTATTGATTTTGTATGCTATAACTCATAACAGCTCAATTTTTTTATAAGCATGGATGTATTGTCATCTGTTTCTTTGACAAGCAATACAGGATAACTACAGGACTCTTTTCAGAGAACACTATAGTTGTGGCTGAAGGGGAGATGCTTGTGGAGGGTATTTTTCAGGTTCTTGTTACACCATCTCAATATCTGTCTGCTTCATGTGATTTTTTTGTAAAACGAATCAGTTATTTGATTTGTGTGTTCTTGTATTCCAGAAGTCAATTTATTCAACATGAAGTTCACTAAAGATATGATTGCATCTTTTATGACTTCTAATTTCCTTCTTGTATATGTTTTTATCAAGATAATCAGTTTATTCAGGATGGAGATTACTGAACATTTAGTAGCAGCTTTATGACTGATATAAGTTTAGTTTAGTTTTACAAACTCCCTATCTGATCCAACAATGAATATTATGCATGCCCTTAAATAAACCTGAACTCAAATGCTAAAGCTGAATTAAACAAATAATATTGGAAATAACCTTTTAGATGCCAGATGAAGTTTTTGCATCTGAGATGTTATATGCCTTTTGTCTTTATTCCTAACATATGATGGTCGAGTGATGCCACTTGCACAAGAGTGCAAGTGTCTCCATAAGTACAAACTAAGTTGTTATATATATGCTTGTAAGGAGTGGGGTTTAGTTTCTTTATTTCATCTCTTAGAGAAAAACATTAAAATAAAAAATAAATGTGAGATAAGAAAGCAATGGTTTGTAACTTAAATGTTTATGGAATTAAAAGTCATCATATTTAGGAAACCAGAATTTCATGCATAAATGTTTGGTAAATATCAAACGATAAAATTGTATAGTTCTTCTACTTGAAATTAAATTACATGAATGCATGATTAGATTAACTGGACACTTGGACAGTCACTAGACTTATTTTTGTATTGCTTCTGTCGACTGTTCCTAAAATTTGTAAATTTAATCATATAATATTATGGTTTGTAGTATGGAGCAATTTATTAACCTTCAGAATAAATTATGTGTCGGGAAACATTCATTCTCTCCTATATGTTACATTTTTAAACAATATTGTCTTTACCTTTGAATGCACATGCCTTGTGAAGAAGATTTGTTTAAAGAAACCACTAAAACACACTGGAATTTCTTGTATATATACTTGGTTATTGATGACTTTGAAGGATGCTAATAGCTAAGGAATGAGCACCTTTAACTTCTGTTTTCAAATGCTTTCTTGGCTCTTGCATTCCTAATGTACAGAAGCTTAGAAAATTGTTGCCTATTTGTTTGAATCTTGATACAATTTGATGATGTTCTTGGACTTGTTGAAGTTGATTTAATCTTGACAACTTATCCATTTGTTCAGACTTATGATATTTTCACTTTATTAGCTACATAATTGGTGCTTCTTCTTCTTCTTCTTTTTTTTCTTTCTGCAGGTCTTAACATGTGGATTTCCTCCTTTGGAGGATAGAGATAAGTCAGTTACACTACTTGCAGGGCATGACTTTTTTGGCGCGGGTACTTTCACTAAAGAGGAAACTGTATCTTTATGATGTTCTTCCTTGTATTAAGCTGATGCAAGTTTATTATTATTACGAAACCTGAAGTTTGTTTGGTATCATACTCCCACAAAATGTATCTTTCCTATACCTTTTTTAAATAGATTAGACTGGCAGAGATGGAAGAAAAAGCAGTAAATGACATGTTTATTATACTTTCTGATATTTGGCTAGACAATGAAGAGGTAATTTGAAATTTTTATTTGGTTCTCTTTTTTTCTTCCTTTCCTTAAGCACCTTGTTATTAGTATGTGGCTTGATGTAATCTTGATGCTGTTTTTCCTAGAGAAGACTTTGAAAAAGCTAGAGGTTGTTCTGGATGGCTTTGAGAAGGAGATAGTGGTTCCTTCCTTATTTGTTTTCATGGGAAACTTCTCTTCTAAGCCATGTAACCTTTCATTTCATTTTTATTCGAGCCTCAGGTGAATTCCACTTACGATGTTTGTATTTTGTTCATTAACAGTGATAACTAAAAGTTTGGAGTTAGGAAAGTATAGCTGGGATTAGATTATATTATTTGATGTGCCGTATCATTATAATTAGTTTTAATAAACAATGTTGTCATTATTTAACATTGCTTAAAAAAGGATATTTATTATGTAAGGATAAAAATCATTAGAAACCTTAATATGCAGAATGCAGTTTGGTAAGCTGGGGGAAATGATTGCTGCCCATACACGACTAAAAGAGCACAGTAAATTTCTGTTTATTCCAGGTCCTGATGATGCAGGTATTGACATTGTTGATAATTATTCACGCTCTCTATTTTTCTTCTTCCTGTGTCATACATCACTTTCAGCAATTTCATCCAGGTCCTTCAAATGTTCTTCCTAGATGTGCTTTACCAAAATATTTAACTGAAGAGCTCCAAAAGCACATTCCCAATGCCATATTTTCAAGCAACCCCTGCAGGTTAATGTTACATTAAATATTATTGCATGGGATATCATTAATTTTGTGCTTTATAATTGGTATGGAAGCTGATTGTTTTTACTACATATATCGGTTTGGCTACAGGGTCAAATTTTATACCCAAGAAATTGTATTCTTCCGCCAGGATATGCTGTATAGAATGCGCCGTTCATGTTTGATGCCTCCTTCTACAGAAGAGACTTGTGATCATTTTGAACATGTAGTTTGTCCCTCGTGTGTTTTCTAATTTATTTACCTGGTAACTTTTGGTTTCTAGAATCTTGAAACTAATGAATTTTGGGTTTAAATTGCAGCTTGTTGCTACCATAACCCATCAGAGTCATCTATGTCCACTTCCTCTAACCGTACAACCCATCATCTGGAATTATGACCATTGTCTTTATCTTTATCCAACTCCACACACGGTACTGCTCATATTTGAATTTTTTTGTGGCAAAGATATTTAACTCATGTTAGGAATATAAATTGCTACTTTGCAAACTGACTACATATTCTAATTTTTGGGTAAAGTGTCAGAACTGAAGGGTGACTGATTAAATTGGCATGCAATGCTTGAATAGCAGAATCTCTAATACTCATTTTTGTATACATATTTTCTTTTTCATCTTCATGGGAGTAAATGGATGGGGGGATTTGTTAGAATACAGTAGGTAAATTCTGTATATTTGTGTATCTCTGAGTCACCTGATTTTCTAACAGTTAAACTGTTGAACTTTTATTTTTATAGAAAGGAAAACCAAAATTTACCCACCAAAACCGGAAGAAACAACAATTTATTACATCTTCACTTTTTATTATATTTGGCATTTCACATGTCAAGACTTGAAAATAATTTGTAATAAACCATGCAAGAATATTCTGATGTTGATCTCTTTGTTGTGATATCATGACGCAGATAGTTTTGGGAGACAGAAGTCAGCAGAAGGCATTCAAGTACACAGGAATCACTTGTTTTAATACAGGTTCCTTCGCAATTGACAACACATTTGTGGCATATCGTCCCTGCTCTCAGGAAGTTGAATTGTCAGCCTTGCCATAAACTCAGCATAATTTATGTTGGGCTGTCATCCTCTAACCATGAGCATCTCGGACATTTTGGCTTTGCTATTCTTTCATCATACATACGGCCATTGATGAAGCTGGTAATCTGAAATTGCTGCCTTTTCCTCCTGGGAAGATTAATGTGACAGCCGGAATTGTATTGTATCATATAAATTGCCTTGTTAACCAGGGAAAATTGCTGTATAATAGGTATCTACTAAATTAGATTAGTTAAAGCAGTTTATTTGTTTAGATAGATAATATTTGTTAGTTTATACTTCATAGAGACTACGCTATGATAAGTAATTGTTGAAATATCAACCAATGATTTCATGATTTATAAATAGGGATATAACATACCTTGATAACAAATTCATCAAACGTGGTAACTATGAAATGACAATTCTCAAGCTTTCCGGTCTGCTGTTTTCATCATTAATAATTAATAATTTTTGTGGGGAATGTTGAGTTGAATCAAGTTTGACTAGGTTAGATAAGAATTAACTTGGGTTGAAGTTTGACTTGGGTTTAATTTGAATCTTTATTTTTTAGCTAGATTGAAACTTGTGAATGACTTGGTTTAACTTGTTGGCTTGATTTGATTTAAAATTAATAATCATTTATGTTTTTTTATTTATTATATTAAATATTGATATAGAATTAGTTATTTGAATTTAATAACATACATTATGTTTATATAACTTAATTTCTAAATTTTTGTTAAAGAATACTCAAACTTGTGACTTTTAATATATTTTAAGAACAAATTTGAATTTCTTATTATATCAAGGGGATGTTTGATAGAAGAGAAATATGTTTAGGAATCATGATTCTTAGGAACAAATAAAATTTGTTAAATTAATTATTACAAATATTTAGATAATTTTTTTAGGAATCAAAAGAATTATGTGATATTTTTATCATTGTAATAAAAATAATGATATTTTTATTGTAATAAAAGAAACCTTCAATTCAGGAAATTAAGATTTTCACCTCTTTCAATGAGAAAAATTTTATGAGAAATTTTTTAAAAATATTTCCAAAAAATATTCTTTCCCAACTTAAGATTTTCATGAAAAGTTTCTTCCCTACCAAATGTCCCCTAAGAACATACATTAGAACAAGGAAATCCACTATCAGACTAAAATAAATCTCACAAATTTTTCTAAAGTATTGTCAATATCACTTCATTTTTAAAAAAAAATTGGGATTCAAACATTTTTTTTTCTAAAAGTTATTAATAATTACACAATTAATTACAAGGTGTCCATATTTATGGATGTAGTGGGATATAGTGTCACCTTTTCCAATCTATAATCAGACTCCTAAATTCCACTCATTTACAAAGACCAATTTTCCAAAAACAAATAAAAATAAAGAAATTTTCAACTTCCCTATTTTTAATAAAATTGTTGATGTCCAATTTTTCTCCATAAATTTTAGTCCCCCTTGTTGTAGTATCCTCTGAGCATTGTTACAAATTTAAAGCACATTTTTCCACGACATTACTCTACAAATTCAAAGGAAGGTTTATCTAAAAAGTAAACCTTCATCTATGAAAATATTTGATTTGTTGACCAATTTTTTAGTGTACCACAATGAAACGCTGTTTTGTTAGGAGCTCCACCTTCAAGACCGTTTTCACGCATCTTCAAACATGCACTAGGTTGCAATTGGAATAATATTAAAAAATATGAGAATAATATTAAAATTTAACCTGCTTGATTTGAGAGTTCAAAAATAAGTCTGCATAAGTTTATTTGAAATTATTATAAAGAAAATTGGCCATAAATTAATTCATTTTCTCTGCTTAGAATTATAAGTTTGGGTTAATTGTAGAATTCGACAATAATGCTCCCTTCGTTTCAAAATAAAGTTTTTTCACAAAAATTATGAAAAGTAATTTATTGAGTGAAAAAATTATATTAAATTATCTTTATTATTTATTCTCTATCTGTTCATCACATTTTTTTTATTTACAAAATTGAAATAAAAAAGATTAATGCTTCATTGAAAACTTAAAGCATCACTTAAGTCTTAATATTATTTCTTCCATACTTGTATTTTTGCATTAATCATATCAATGCATTTAGAACATCTATATGGAATCTAATGGTGTTCCGCTGTTGCTCATTGTGATTACATTTTATTTCTCTAGTTTTTAGCATTTTTGTTCCAGCAAGTGATGAAAGGTTACAACAAGAATGCAAATGTTGAAGCAAGATACATCACCAAAAGAGGATAACCAAACAACAAAATCCTAGTTAAATAGTAGCCAAACTAATTTTACTTGTTTGAGCATGCCTGATCAGTGCATTCCAGAATCGTTGCCAGTGGTAAAATCAGTAGGCTTGCTAGAAGCCCATGAATAATCTGCAACAATCTCGTCCAACCATGAAACTTAACATGATCACCATCTAACCCAACCCTGGATTTTTATTTTCAGATGCTTCACACAAGCACAGCTGCATATAATGAAAGGAGGTGTTAGTACAGCCACAAGCTGAAAGCAAGCAGTTTATACCTCCAGAAATGTGAAGCATGGATCAAAACTGTTCAAGAGAAAAATGGTTCAAACTTCCTTTATTACTTGAATTAGGTCTGACAGGATATGGCTCAGCTCACTTAATTGATAGATCTTCATTTTACAAATGGCACCCCTGACCCAACTCTTCGGGCATATTCCTCATACCGTGTTCCAAAAAACTGTCTCAAAAAGTATTCTTCATAAGGTATCCGCTTGGCAAAAAAGCGCCAGACAACAGCTGCAAATGCAATAGTTGATATGGGATTGCAGAGCATTATTTGAGTACCAACCGACCAAATGAGGAAACCACAGTACCCTGGATGACGGATATAACTATATATACCATGAGTAATCAGCTGGTGTTGCTCCTCGTGATAAATCTTTATAAGATGTGTAAAGGCTTTCCCAGCTGTTAAAATTCCTATCTTCCTTATAATTTCCCCAATCAGAACCAGTGCCAGGCCCAAATCACTGATCACCCAATGTTCCTTTAGCTCAGGTACTAAAACAATCTCAATGATGTATTCCAGCAACGAAAAAATCATTGCCACAATATAATGTTTGCTAATCAAAAGAGACTTTAGAGTTACATTTGATCTCCCATGAATGACAACTGCTAGAAAATATTCAGAACCGTGAAAGAAGGCAATGGCAAGGAACATTTGAGATAACTGTCTGGAAGCGGTGTAGCTAAGGATTTCTGTCATTTTAGCCAAATGGAGTCAATAAGTATGCCTTGTTTTGCAGTCTGGTTAGTCCTAATGAAATTTGATATGCCACACAGAAAGACTTGACTGGTGAAACTATCTGAGGTACAGGTCAGACCTGAAAAAGATGCTTTGTATTGTAAAATTAGTACTGGAAATTGTATTCTGTCACCAAGAAAATGCTTCAAGAAGGACATCTGTAAAATAAAAACAATTAAGTTCATTCTCAAGTTTTCTCAAGCAAACAGTAACTTCAGGGCTTGTTTCAGATAACATAATCACATTTTAATATGTCCTTCACTACTGCAATGCAAAAATGAAGATACAGGTTACAGGTTCAGAACACTGACATGGTGTTTGACTAGTGGAGGCCACTATCACAATTATCCACAGATTGACAAACTAAATAAATTGTAACAAAGGCAACCAAACCTTATTCCACATGGAGGGGTTGGCTACACAGATCAAACAACACCACTGGCTTGTATCAAAAACCGAATTATCGACATATGTCATGCATTGTTGCAAATCTCTACATAATAGCCAATACCAATCACGGATTAAAGAAAAGGGTTGCACTAGGCAGTGGGCAACTAACTTAGAACTTCGTCAAATATTTATGACAAGCAAAGTAAACCATCTTCCAAATTTGAGTAGCTCTAGTGTTCTACTTTTACCTCATTCTTTCAATAGTTAAAACATCTTAGCCTTGATAAGAAAACAGGGTTATCTAAAACAGCCTTGAAAAAATAAAACTACCCACAAACATGGTATTTAGTATTGTATGATTCACATGATTTGATACGATTCCAGCTGCCACCGATACGAATCGGAGGTTGTCTCGTTTTTGTTCCTGAATCGTTGCTGAATCTCTGTATTGGGGATGAATTGTGCTTGAATGCGATTGCCAGACGAATCGTGTGATTCTTCACCAGCGGCAAGCCTCGCAATTCTTCACCCTGCACAGACTCGTCGGAGAGCAGAATCGCAGGATCGTGAAGACGAGAGTGTTTCCGCGTCCCGTGGCAGAGCGGAGTCAAGTTAGTTTCAGATTTAGGGTTCCTGTGAAGGAGATGACTGGTGTTTGGGCTTGCGGGTCTAGGATAAATTGAGCTCAAAACACTATTCCCTTTTATTTCTATTGCATTTAACAAAAATGCAAACGCCAATTGCAAACACGATAACAACATTCCCAATTACGTGAATGAATTCGAGAAATAATCAATTACGCAATTACTCTATGGTGAATACCCCTTCCCAGCTCCGAGAACTACAGTTAATTGAATTTTTTTTTCAAAAAAAAAGGAACAATCTAAGTGTCTAACAAGTATCGAAACAAAAAACAGAAGAGGAAATAGAGAAAGAAGCTTCCATGTTACAGTACCAGATTTAATTCATCATTTCCGAAACAGCAACTATAAAAGCAGCGTTTATAAAGCAATAGGAACCGAAACACCGTACCGTATTGCGATTGTCCGAATCGCAACGTTGTGCTGAGATGATTGACGGTGGCGTGCGTAGAGGAATCGATGCAAAATGTGATACTCTGAAAAAACCTAATTAATTGGGGAACAAGATGATTGCGCTAGCAAAATGGTCACACCCATTCATTCATTTCGAAACGCACGTTTCAACTTGTAGTTTGTTACCTTTTCTTTTTGGTATTTTGGCCGGTTTATTTAAACTTTTTAAAAAAATTCTTTAAAAAATATTTTTTATTCTAAACAGATAATTTGCTCTCCTAAAAAAAGTGGAAATTTTTTTCTTAATAAATGTTTATTTTTTTAAAAAAATAAACTTAATCAAAAAATCACTTATCATGCAATTTTTAACAATGAAATATGAACACTCTTCTCCATTTTTTTATGACAATTTTTACATATATAACAGGATATTCTTATTAGATTTGGCATAATCTTAATTTGATGGTGTTCTCCAGCATATTTCTCTCCCATGCTCAAGTTAGAGACAGAGAGATAATGAACGAGTATGAATGATTGGTTAGAATGGAGTTGGTTAACTACAATCCTTATGATCTAGCTTTTTTAATAGACTTAATTTTTCTAATTAGATTCTTTTTGGGGTATGAAGGAGGACAAACATAAGTAACATAAAGTTATATATTATCTTATATGCTAATTCTATTTTTAATCCGAAGATGATTTTGATTTTTCTTAAGAAATTTGATGGTGTTCATTTTTTTCTTAAGTAACATAAAGTTAGATTCTTAATTTGATGGTGTTCTCCAGCATACTTCTAATGAATTACTAAAGTTATAATTTTTCTTCTTCCTGATTTATCTCAAGTGGAACTCTCAAAATTTTATAAGAAATTTACTCGATTCATAATCATTTATAAAGGTGTGTCGAGTCTAAGTAGTATTATATATATATATTGATAATTTTTAATCATAACTTATTAATATACTCATATTAAAAAAATATTCCGTATATAAAAATCAATTGCACTCAACTTTACCCAATTAATATGCAAAGAACCCTTGTGCAATCAATTGCAACGATCAATTGAACTCTAATAAGAAAATATAATCCATTGCAATGTTTTGAAAATGGTTATTTAACGAATGGGGATGGTGTAAGGTTTAACGATGTAACTGATTGAATTAGTAATGATTAAATATTTTTTAAAAAGTAATATAATATTCAAAAAAAAACTTAAGAGATTTTTAATATTACAACCATGAGTACTTGTCCAAATTCACTTCTGCACATATGTATAACTTGTCCCTGGTTGAGTGTACTTTTATTTCTCCAAATTTGTTAGGTCTAAAATAGTTATTAGTTAGAGATTATATAATAATATCTAATAAGATCATGTCATCATTTGAAAATTGTAAAGCAAAAAGTGAATTGGATGCAACAATTTAAGGCAACAGTTTGATTGCACTAATTAGGATCATTAAACTGCATTATCAGTTTCCAGTCAAAGATAAAGTGATGATTATATGCTTTGTTTCGGGGATTGCATGATAGGAATTAGAAAGAAGTCACATAATTCAATGTATAGGGTGAGCTCTCTTTTGTATTTAGTATAATTGAATTTTGACTGCTATATGAATCAGAACAAGAAATCCCACAGGAAAACAGTAAATTCATGAATATTCCTTAATCTGTTCTCTGGGATTTAATAATTTCTTCCTTTGTGGTGTCCAACATGGCATTGAACTCAATTTCAAGTTCCTAACATGTGGAAAATGATGTTTTGGTGAATAAGTGCGTGGAACAACCTCTAGTGCCAGTATCACTGTATCTGATGTTGTCGTTAAGTGATGCAAAAGACTGTAGAATCTTTACCAGCATGAATCGAATTTATATTTATATATGATATATAAAATGTTGCAATCATCCTAAACCTATTACTTTCACCACTCAACACACTTAAGCCGAAAGATATGGTCATAATGGGGTCTATGTTCTACATGTTATTGATAAATTCCACTAGCTACTTGCACAACAAAAGAAAAAGATTTCGTTAACTTCACATCTTATACAACAGTATTGGAGTTCCTTATATCAATTGAACAATTTCTCCTAATACTTGGGTAACTACATGCATGTCACTTTTTGTTGGATAATAGGCCCTATCATTCATGTTACCGAATTCTTTTTTTGATTATATGCAAAGGGTTGAAACAGTCATACAGTTTCAGTACCAAAACATTAATCATGCATACACGTAACTTAGAGGCCAAAATTGGAGGCATATTTTAACTAATTAGAATTATAATGGTGTTAGATTCCCGTCAAGGTCAATATATAGTCCTATTGAACGTAAACCTGTCTGTCCTACTTGGACATTTATATCTCTGTCCTATACCTAATACCCATAACCTTATAAGTAAGTTGCACTCAATGTAGTGCATTCAATCTCCATTTCACTCACAAGCTAGTCTGAAATAGTATTGACTAGCTATAAATTAATTACATGTAAATAAATCAATATATAGCGATGAAAGAGACGACCAATGATATTGCTATATCATGTAAACTAAAAATTGGAATTAGAGATGTAGGAAGTATGAAACTTGAGGGCCTATTAGTCATTTAGGGTAAGATGGGTGGTGTACCGTGTACCATTCTTGGGTCATGATCAAAAAGTAATTCCTTGGAGCATTTGGAAAGTTGGTTTTCAGTTTTCAGCATTTTGTACAGTTCAATGGTACGTGGATATAACTTCCTAAAACAGAAACACTTCTTCCAAATTTAGGTGACTGCATCAGATCAGAACATCTGAACCAAGCAGATAAAATGAAACTTAGTCTGTTTAGTTCAAGAAAATGTGTTTTTTTATTAATAATTACAAAAGTTCTATTTTATTTTCTCTTTTGTTTTTATTTCAACGATTTATACAATAAATAATAAAAAAATAACATATGTTTTGTCATTCAAAACTAAAATATGCATAAACTAATAAGGTTATTTTAGCTTAATCAATAGTTTTGAATTTAAGCCTCAAATATGTGGTTTTGTTAATATTCACAAGAGAGTTCTTTATGTCATAGCAATCCTATTTGGTTTAAGTAGGATGGTGTCTCATACAAGAAATTTGTGGCCTTAAAATAATATTTGGTTTAATAAAAATTTCTTGGGTGACAAGGAAGTTGGTATTCTGCATTGGCAGGCCATATCAATGTAAGCTTCATCCAATAGGAGTCCTTAAAATTATTCTCTCCTAAAAACCAAAGAATAACCTTAGAGTACTTAGTTGATCAACTGGCATGGATCTTTTAGCGGAAGATTCACCATTTAAGCATCACAATCTACATTGACCTTATTTTGGGGGTTTGTTAATTAATTGGTTGGAAAGAAAGAGGAGGCAGAAGGAGGAAAGTTAATTTGCTATCCATTTGGTTATGTTTGTTGATGAGTTATCTTCCCGGTTAGGAGAGACTAATGACACCAGAAACTACTACAATGATATTTCTCAAATTAGCATGCAAGTACATGAGAATTGAAGTTCTGGCACTTCCAAACCAATTCTATGTAGCAGCAGAATTGCTACAGTTTATAAGGGGGAAAAAATAGTAGGTAAAACAGGTGAACAGTCAATGATCTACTTTCTACATGAAAGTTGAGAGTTAAGACTTCCATATACTCTGCCATGCTGCCACGTGTTATCTATATACATTCTAATTTAACTGAAAATAATCCAACATACCCTCCATTATAGTCTTATAATTCCACAAACTATAAATTATATCATCTATACTACAGTAGCTACTACAATATAATAATTGTGTCCCCTTAATTGATATGTGACTTATGAAATATTTATAAATACCATATTATAAGCAAAGAACACATTAGCTTCAATTCTCATGCTGCATTTGAGTCTTCAAGAGAGAGAGAGGTTTTGTTCACATTTGAAGAAAACGGCTGCGTTAGCAATGACATTTACCAATCTTGAGACAGATGGGTGGTTGAAAGATTTCGCTCACTTTTTAAATAAGCAATAATTGTGCAACTAGGGGGTAAGTTAGGCCAACAGTCAATCCTTTGATTTTTGCTCTCATTAAATATAACGGAATGTTTACCAACACTTTAAGTCTTTCGTATCACCTATGACCAAAAGGACATTTTGCATATTATTATTAGAACTTAATTAGAATCTACTAATAGTGTAACTATTTTTTTTACATTAATTATTATCATATAAATGATTTTATTAATTTTATAATACTATATATATAAGTTATTTTTCAATATAATTTCTTTTAAATTCATTCAAATTTCAAGTATTGATTCTTTAATATCTACTATAGTAGAATATTAATGTGATATTTTTTTTATTTTACATATGTGATACATTTTTCTTCTATTTCTTCGAATTAATTATTTTAAAATTTATAATACAATAATTTTTAATCAACTAAGAATGTAAAAATTTTACATTAACATTATATGAAAATTAAATTTTATTATTATTAATATTAATATTATTATTATTATTATACACAACTGAGTCTTATGAATTGATTGACATAAATTATTCTATCAAATCTTTAATATGTAAACGTATTAAATATTTAAAGAAAGAGTTATATGTTTTTCATTGTAATCTTATTGTATTAGAGTAAAATTGTCTTCATATACAACATATATGTGGTCTATAAAAGAAAAATTATTACTAGTTAAATGGTTAAAATTAAAGTGTATATTTCTGCTTAATTGATTAACATGAGATAATATGTGTGTGAATTGAATAGTAGTCTTGTTATACTTAGGTTATGTTTGGTAAAATTAGTTAAAAAATTAATTAGAAGTTGAAAATTGAAAGCTAGTATTTTGAAGTTAAAAAATTAACTTATTATATTATAAGTATTCGGTGAAACAAACTGTTGAAGTAATTAAAAAATATAAAATGACAATAAAATAATAAAATCATGATTTATTTTTTAAAAAATATGACTAAGAAATTAGATAATATATTGAGGATAAAAATAAAAGAAAATATAAAAAGTTAGAAGTTAGCGTTTTAAAAAATACTACTTTGAATAGCATTTTAAAAATATTAGAAACTACTAAAAAAATTATTTACTGAAAAATTAAATAAACTTTTCGGTTGATAAAAAATATTAAAAATTAATTAAAATATCTTCTCAAACATGACGTTAATAACATGTTTTATATAGGCTTCAAATTTTCAAATATTCAGTATTATAAAAAAAGTTTTATGTGATTGTGACAACAATTTTATTTTGTAGCACAAGCATACAAGTCGTTATTGAAATTTGAAAAGTCGAACATAAAATGATTTATAAAAATATGAAAATAAATAAAATATTAAAAATAAAAAATATGTGACAATTAGATAAAATAGCGCTACTTGCTAGCTATTTAGTTATTAAACTATTATCACATGCGTCACTTTCATTTTGCAATTGCCAAGTTAAACACTTTACCTGTCATTTTCTGTTGTAGTTTTAAGTTTGATTTGCTTGCATGTTTCTTTAACTATCTCCAACAACAATTTAATTAGTAATTAACTAATCATTATATATATTTCCTTTATATGATTTCCACATCATTTCACTAGCTTAATATATAAGTGATAGGAGGTATTTCATAAAAAAGTATATAGTAAGTATTCAAACGGAGTAGTTAATAAGATTTCAAGTTGTACACCAAAAATTTGTTAACAGAGTTATTTTCTGGTTTTTCTTTTTCTTTTCTTTGGAATATTTTTACGGGTATATTGTGAGACCAATCTGACATAGACATGACGATAGGGAGTTATATCCAACCAGCAAGCACATCTAATACGTATCCAATCAAAGGAAGGATTCCCTTACAATTAAAATACAACTGGATACATCCAACAGATCTCTTTCTTTCTCTCTCTCTCTCTCATGGACACAACAGCTTTCATTCATTTTTCAGTTTGCTTATAAGTCTATTTATACTCAAATGATACAAATTTTATGTATTGAGATGTAACTAGTGTTTTAACTCATCATACAATATGTGTTAGAAACTTTCATATTTATTAATACTATTTGTTATTGTTTGGGTTAAAAGTTAACTACTAATGAATTTTCTGGCTCAAATTGTTATTAAAATCGAAACTAAATCAAATTTAAAAGATCTTAAAGAGTTGAACACATATTTAAGATCTTAAATATTTGAACAATTATTTAACATCTTTCAAAGTTAGTTCAACTTTTATTTTACTGACAACAGTTAAAGTAAATAAATTGCAGTGGTCGACTTTTATCTAACAATGACGAACTATTATTCAAAGTTGACGGAGGTATTTAAAAGACTCGTTAAATAAATTCTGAAATTCAACCGATTAGAACTAGAGTAGACAAAATTGTGAAATATATTTCTATTGGGATGATCAGCTAATAGAGTTAAAGAGTTATTCAAGAAATAATAATATAAAATAAGAATTGCTTGCACAGTTTAGACTGTCTTAATTATTTGGCCAAAAAGGTAAGCCATAATTATGGAAAAAACATTTCATGGAAACTAACGAGTAATTAATGTGGAGTATATAAGACATTCTTGTCACTGAGGTTGTCAAATTTATTTTTCTGTTAGATGCCATTTTAAAAAGTAATTTTCTCTATTGTATTATATCAAATTAGAGAGATTAAAATACTTCTTTCACTTTATGTTTTAGCATACATTTATCAGGATTTGAGTTAAGTTTACTGATGAACAACAAAAGCAAAATTAATACCAAGGTTGATTACTTTATTCTTTTGTGTTTATATACCTTATAGCTACATCGTTAATCCCACCAGTTTTACTTTCAAATCCTTTGATTTTGGAACGGCGAACACAAACGAGAGATTCAAGTTGTGAGGAACCATTTGGGTTAGGGTGGTAGTTTAAGTGGTTTTATGTGTAGTGTCAACCATGACCAACACTATGTTTACATCGGCTATCTATACATATTGCATCGTCCTGTGACAGAGATTAATAGTATCGACTCATGTTTTAGCGTTGGCTTTTGACTGATGCGAAATGGTGAAATTCTCATAATAAACTCCCTAGTTATAGCTACTCGATGGTTTAAACTTTGATTAATTATACACATCTTGTTAGTTTATATGTTGGGAAAATTCTAACTTCCTTTTCCTTTAAGTCAACACAGGTAACATTTTTCTGACTTTAATTTATTAAAATTAAGAAAAATATGTGCCCAAGGTGATGATAGTTTTTATAATTTATGTTTCTAGATCGATCCCGGCGCCTTGGATTAATCTTGGGGGTAGATTATATAACCTCGGCATGCAGCAACTGGAGAATGCAATTAACACATTAGGAACATGGAGATTATAGGCTTGATCTTTCAAAAAAGCCAGTACGTTTTAAACATAAAAGTATTTGAATATTGCTGAAAGTGATATTGAAAAGTAAGCAGATTCTATAAATTTGCAGATATTTTCCGGTTTTTTGCTCACTTATAGGGTCAGTTCATTAGTGGGGATAGTAAAGTCTTTGTTTAAAGTCTCTAAAACATAATGTTATTTGCTAATAATATTTTTAAAAAATAAATAGCAATACTTGCAACTTATAATAGATAAATAAGATATTTAACAAGCAGTAAAAAAAAGTATTTAAGAAAAAACAGGCGTGATATACTGTACTTGCATACATTAAACAAATATGATATAATCATACTTTAAAATCTCAGTTAGATCCGATCCAATCAGAACCGAATAACATAGTTGGACTGATTTAGTTATTAAATTGATCATATATATGACCCGGAATGACCCGTTCGAACCCGGCCGATTTGGAGTAAATCCGGCGGCTTGGATTTAATAACTTTCGGTATAATGTTTAATTTATACTTAAAAGCATTTATCATGATACATGATAGAATAACAGGCACGTACAATTGCGTTTTCTTCTGTTTTCTGTTTCATGTCATCACGAGGTTAAGATCATGAAATGGTACCTTTTATTAGGGCATTCTCTTTTCAACTTATAAATCAATTTTATTAAAATTTTCTAAATGATCAATTTGGTCTAAATTTTGTAAGTTACTTATTGGGTTATTGGTTGATTCAACCAACAAGTCACCAGTTAAATTAATTGCTACTTAAAATGATAAATGTAATTTATCCAATTATTTTTAGAGTTGTAATATGTTCTAACCTTGAAATTAATCAACTCCCTATATAGAAATATATATGTCTTTGAAAAATGTCAATGTATAATTACTCCCTGATATTATTAAACAAGCTTGTCCTCACGTCAACGTGCTTGTATTTCAAATATCTGTCGTTATACTCATACTTTCATACACCTCTTAAAGAAAATGGATAAAACATGTGATGTAATTTTTCTAAAATAATACTTGACATCATCATGCAATTACACTATAATATATACTAAGAGAGAGAGGACGAAAGAGATTTCTATTTAAAAATCATTTTCTAACAAACACTAATTAAACATTAAAAAGATTTTCTCCGTTATTAAATTTTATGTTTAACAAAAATTAAATTATATTAATATACATATTATGGGATTTCTATACTATTAATATATGATGTATACTATATTAATGTTTTGTGTGTACGTACACACATAGTGGCAAATTAATTATTTCTAATAGATAAATACTATATAAACAAAGTTTAACTCAACATTAAACCATTAGAAATATCTTTTGTAGGTGAAAGGAATGGGTCAAATAAAATTAAGATTTTTTTTTATCAGTAAGAAGAATCCATCTAGAAGGTAAAACATTCATAGATAGAATTATTTGTTCTATTTATCTTATGTCAATAGGGGTAGTAGGGGAGACAAAGAGGGGCAAGACCAGATGGTTGACTCAAAAGGAAGTATATAGTTTTAATTAAATGACGAATGATATATGGAATAGTCCGCAGTCCTCGTGCAATTGTAAGGATTCAAAGCCAAATAATCTAGTTAGTTACGCCCCAAAAAAGTTAATCAAATCCAAACCTAAAACATATCTATCCCTCTGCGTATAGCTTGATCCAAATATAGTCCAACAAGAATACCAAACTCTCCCAACGATTAATTTTCTGATTTAATATTGTATATTCCTCCCCTTTGTTATTTTGCATGTCACCCAAACGTATATGTCAAAACTACTTTTCTTAGGTGAATACTATGCATTGTGTGTTGAATTTTCTGTAAAAGAATATTAGACATGTACACGCACGGCTTAATTTATTCAATTATTTTTCTAAAAGCACTTTTGGGTGCTCGTTTATATGCATGCACTCTCTAACATAGTCGATAGCCAAGTGTTTCACGTTTTATTATTGATGTCACATACAAGACATGCCCCATTTTGTGGAAAATAGAAAACCACCCGTATCGATGTAATTTTCATTAGTAAATACATAAAAACATGGAAAAATAAGCACGGTTTTGGTGGGTTGTAAGTAGACGTTGTAGGTTAGAAACTTGGAAAGATGTTGAAAGCAGAACCAAACTCGCACCTCTAAGCAACCTCTTTTCTTTCTCGCGCATCATATGTAATGTGTGTGTATATATGTGTATATATTATTATTATTATTATATATCTTTGTGTATTACTTATGAGACGGTTTGTTAGCCAAAACGTTTGCATCAATCGCAGGTGTAAGAGGTTTGTCCAATCCCTCCAACTCCAATTCTCTAACGGAAAACACTTTCCCATCTTCCCCCACCTTATATTCTCTTCCAGTGTCTCTTTCTACTATCCCTTGACTTTATTGTTAGTTTCTTATCTCCTCTCTTATCTCTATTATTCCTCTCTCTTATAGCTCTAATATTCTTTACTCATCATAGCTTAGGGAAAGGAAGATATATAGTTCAAACACAAGAGGGAGAAAACCAAAAGAGTAGAGGGAAAAAGTATACCCTATTCTTGAATTAGGGTTCTTTTTTCTTCTTTTCGTTCTTTGTGTTTTAGCTTATAGATAGGGAGAGATAATATGTGCAGTAGAGGCCATTGGAGGCCAGCTGAGGATGAGAAACTTCGAGAATTGGTGGAACACTATGGACCTCATAATTGGAACGCCATAGCCGAGAAGCTCCGAGGAAGATCAGGTGAAACGATCATCATGTCATATTATTATTTTCTTATTTTGCTTGCAACAACCTTTTATCCATTCAAATCAAATAACTATTTTATTAGAAAATATTGTGGTAACGATCGAGCTAATATGAAAAGGTTAGCACCACCTAACTCCTTTAACTTTGTTGTAGTCACTGTGATAATAGTTAAATTCTATTAATTATATTTATTTAATAATTGCTTTATAGTGTCAAATTTCTTTGGAACTACACATATGGGGGGTATGAATAAAATTTTGGGATAAATGATGTTTCTCTCTAACATAAGAAAAGCTTTTGATTTTGCTCTACTTGATAAATCCATTAGGGTTACAGGAAAGGCAGTACTCTGAAGAAAAATATAGCAACTAATTATGTACTAAACTAATAATTTAAGTGGCTAATATAATAGCAAACATTGAAGATTTTACTAACTCGTTAATTAGCTTTTCTATGGTTTGATTAAAAGATCGATCCATAGAAATATAAAGATTTCTTATACTACTATATAAAAATCTAATATCAAATATTAAAGCATAACAAGTGAATAAAGTACCATGAATTTGTAAGTTTGTGAAGTTTAACTGTGATAACATATATAATTAAGCTAAATTAACAAGAACTGTGTTGTGCAGGGAAAAGCTGTAGGTTGAGATGGTTCAATCAATTGGACCCAAGAATAAACAGAAATCCTTTCACAGAGGAAGAAGAAGAGCGTCTTCTAGCTTCACACCGGATTCATGGTAATAGATGGGCTGTAATTGCAAGACACTTCCCAGGTCGAACTGATAACGCAGTAAAGAATCATTGGCATGTGATGATGGCAAGGATTCGGAGAGAAAGGTCTAAAATTAATAATCCAAAACTGCAGCCACTTTTTGCTCCAAACTTGAAGGATGACCTTGAGGCCATCCCTTCTTTTGTTGAGAAGTATTATGAAAAGTACAGCCACCCTTGTGTCACACTCACACATAGCTCTTTTCAATTTCCCGGCAAGAAGTTTTACTTTCAAGATCCAAGTTCTGCTGGTTCCACTGTGCCTCCAGGTATATGCATTCCATGCTTTCTAGGTACAACTTCATTCAATAACTAATTGCATTATATATATATATATATATATATATATATATATATATATATATATATATATATATATATATATTAAGTTTAGTCTCATTAATATAGTTTTTTTGTCCGGTAAAAATGAAACAGTCAATATGTTTATTATTATTATTAGGATGTGTTTCATTAAATTAGTTTATAAGTTAACTAAAAACTTAAGAGCTATAAGTCAAGAGAGTTGAAAAATTAAAATGCTTATAAGATAAAATTGATTAAATTGAAAATGTTTGGTGAGATTGACTAATAACATAAATGATAAATTTAAAATGACATACAAGATGACAAAAGAATATAAAAAGAGATTTTTATATTAAAATGATAAATTCTGGTTAAGGAATAAATAAATAGAAGTTTATGTTAAAAATTACAATTGAGTTATATTAAAAATACAAGAATATACTATTGCGCTTTCAAATAAGTTTAATGAATATATACTAATAGTACTATAAAATAATTTTACATTATTATTTAATCATAAATTAATAATTATTTGTATGATTTTTAAAATAATTATTATAAAAATCAACCACCATATTTTACATAATATAATTTATGATTAAACTATAGTGTAAAACTATTTTATTTCAGGAAATGATAACTCTTTTTCACTTCTAATAAAAAAAAAACTTTTTTATTTTTAATTTTCTAAATATTGTCTTTACGATGCTAGCTAGTTAGCATTATACTCCAATTGTGTATTGGGCACCAATCATTTTTTTTCTTTATCGGCAAAGAAATTAAAATCCTTAATATATATAACTGGGTACAAGGAATAGCCTATAGTTTACAAAAGCCTTTAAATAAACTATGTTCCCATCCAATCCATTATTTGGCCAATGGATGATATGAGAGTTAATAATGAAAATTTTTGTTTGATAATATTCCAGGCAAGAGTCAATCAGTAGAGTTCTACGATTTTCTTCAAGTAAATACCGATTCCAATGAAAGTGAAGTGACAGACAATGCAAGAAGAGACGACGAGGAAGTAAGTCAAGATGCTGTGGGACAGAAGAATAAGGACAATGGTGTTCCATTCATTGATTTTTTGTCTACTGGAGGCTGCTAACATATATATAATTGCTATAGTACAACCTCAATTACTTCCAATATTGATCAATTGATCGAGTCTGACTAGAGCACAAAATCTCGACCTACGTACTAGATCCATTCATGTAACTACCTAGCTACTGCATTCACAAAACAGTAACGTATTTAAGGACATATACATGTACATTTATAACATGTAAAAACACTGCTTCTAAGAAGCTCCATGCATCAAAAATCAAAACGTGCATTGCATCTTGTAAACTGAAGAAAATTAGAAATATGTTATAGATGTTTGGATCTTTCAAGATTCTATGTTCTATAATCCACTTGGATTAGGAAGATCGATTAACGATTATGTGGGATCGGGTACTATTTACATTATTGTTGTTAATTGCTCTAGCCAGGTTGTAGGTAGAGACTGATAGATTTGACAGCAAATGGCGTGTGTGACTGAGAGAGAGAGTACACAATTTGATGAGTTGTGAATTTTATTTGGAAAATAATATTGGGACATCCAA
Organism: Glycine max; assembly: GCF_000004515.6. Classification (NCBI taxonomy): domain Eukaryota; kingdom Viridiplantae; phylum Streptophyta; class Magnoliopsida; order Fabales; family Fabaceae; genus Glycine; species Glycine max. The sequence goes on from NC_038252.2 coordinate 37,856,574, forward strand.
AATGCTAGTTGACCCTTAATTAGTTAATGAGAGAGATAATTAAAAGAGAAAAATAAATAAATATTATAGGTGATATATGATATGATAGGAAAAGAGCCATCGAGAAATTATGGGTGTTAAATAGGAGTTTGAAAAATTAAGTTTTCAAATATTATGATAGTTTATTTTATATTACCTTCATCATGATCAAGTTCTTATTTCAAATAATGGACAAGTATATACACCACCGAGTGCATATATCATTTGATGCGAAAGTCATCATAAATGCAGAGTTATAACCGTTAATGAAAGAGGGGGTGCCACTGTTATGTGAGAAATTACAAAATTAATAAATAATATAACAATATAGGGATTAAAAATGGCATAGGAGTTTTTAAGATTCTAAAATATGAACAATATTTAAGTTATGAAGTTTTGTGTAGGGTGAAAAAAAAAAGGAAATGCATATGTAATTAAAATAAATCTCAGGAGAATATTGTAATTTACTCTAAAGTTATTGATGTTTAATTATTTTTAGAAGAATATTAATATTAGGTGTAAACAGCGACTAATTAATATTTAAATACACTTCATTGATAAAATATGGGGCATAAAATAATTGTCTTACTATTTCAAATAAGTCGGACAGGTAAAAATATTAACCAGTTACAGCGAAAGGCATGAAATAAGCTCTTAGTTTGACACCACATAAAAGACACAGGTCAGAATGAGAAATAAGGGCATTGCTAGCTGCCCTACACATACAGTATTGCCTTGGTCCCTACAATGTGAGTGGCTTTTTTGGATTTTCTAGAAATAGCTTTTCCTAATGTATAGGGCCGAAACAAATTTTTGTTGCAATATTGAGGGTGCAAAAAAAATACAATACAATAGAAGTATAATTCTTCTATATATTGTCATACTTTTATTATATATATATATATATATATATATATATATATATATATATATATATATATATATATATATATATATTGTGTTGAATTTTAAAGTTTTGAGTCCTTCAATAATTACCCCAAAAATATTTCATAGTCTTAGAAAAAGAAGCAATTAATTATGCAGCAATCAACATTAACATGCAGGACAACTCAGATGCTAAAAATAAAATATGTTTGTACTTCTAAATCTTCGCTTATGCAAAACACCACCAGAAATATAGAGTCATGTAGAAGATACTGAATTCCAAATAATCATGTCAAATTCAGCATGGCTTGTTATCTGAAACACAATGAGCAGTGACTGAAAAATACTTGAAAAGTAAATTAAGCATACAACAGTACATTGTGAAGAAAAAGGATAGTTACTTTTTAAGTCTAAAAAATGATTGACCATTATGAGCTTTACAATATCAAAATGACAGCATGATTGTGAGAAAGAGTACAGTACATTCCTCTTACAACAGGCTTCTAGCAATCATTTCATGATAAAGTTTCTCAGCCAATGTATTCACATCTTTTTCTGAAATAGCACCGATAATTATTTTGTAAGTTACAACATGAGGGATGCAACCACCACCTTCCATTTTTTACCGTATGTCTAAAGCTTCACCAAACAAGCCCTCTTTACAAACTCACTGATCATAACACAGTATATGTGAAGATATTATACTACTATAAGTGACAACATTAGGAGAAATCCCCTTGACAGCCATTTCAAAATATAAATCATAGGCCTCCGGAACAAGTTTATCTTTGCAAAGGCTATTAATGATTGTGTTGTTGTAAGTTACACCGCTCTTCCATCTCTCTCAACAACTTCAAGGCAGCTCTTGTTTCTCCAACTTTGCATAACACATTGATCAAATCAAAGTCCTGTAACTAACTTGATCCAGTTGAAATCCTTCGGTTGCCACATTGTCATGAAAGTGTAGTGCTTTCTTGACCTCAACAGTGAGACAGAAACCATTCATGAGTGTGTTGAAGGATATGATGTCTGCGATAACCCATCTTGAGAAAAGGCAAAGGTTAGTTGAGGAGGATGATCAAAGTAACAATGCTAGGAAAAAATTCCCCTGAATTCCAATTGCTTTGGAAGTGGGTTAATGCTTCATCTTGACAAGGGATCCTAAAATCTGATTAAATTGAATTGTTGATTGAATGAGAGAAGGGCATCATGAGGATTGTCAAAGAGTGGGGGCTGAGACTAAGCTTTAGATGTATGCCGGTGTAGGAAATATTAGTAATTTATACAAGTATTATCATTACTGTTCACTCTTTAATTATTGATGTTTGAGATTTAATGTACACAAATTAAGAAGCATTTAGTAAGCATAAGATATAATATATTTAGTCTACAATTCTTTTGTTTCAGATGTAATTGTAATTTGTTGTTTGTTAAAGTACTTTTAAATTTAGTACATTATTTCTCATAAAGATCAAATCTAGTTATTTTAAAGACATATATATGAAAAAACATAAATAGGTTTGAAATAAAATTAGATAGTGATACTGATAGCAAAGTGTATGGTACACAAGATTTAAGGTCAATGAAGAACGGAACAATGCGTACTACAAGAGCTGCAAAGCAAACAGGAAAACGATGATTATCTGGACGTTTCTTTATATTATATATATATATATAAAATCTATGGACATCATCAGTATGTCGTCTCAACTCTTCTTTTGCGAATTGTTTCTCAACAGCTTTGTTAGATTTGGCTTGTAGTTTGAACGTGTGCATAGCAACGAAATTTTAAGTTAATATAATTAAAATTAATTTAAGGTGGTTAAAAATTAATTAATTTAAAATTAAAATTTTTTGTATGACTTTAAAGTCATATACCCTTTTACAACTTCAAATTACTAATTTAAAAAAAATTAAACGACTTCAAAACCATCAATTATTTTATGACTTCAAATAAAAAAAAAGTTATAAAAGAAAAACAAAATATCCATCTTTTTACAACTTCATTATCAGAAGTTGTGAATCATACTACAACTTACCCTTATTTGGGTCAATTCACAATTTGTCTCCATTTGGTAAATTAAAAAAAATAAAAATACTCCCTTTTGGTATTTTTGCCAAATTTTCCAAGCATATCTTAGATGTCTTTTAAGACTTTTTTGCTTACCAACTGCCTGGTTAAATTTGGTCTCCAGTCTGAATTGTTTATGGCAATAAAGTTTGATGCTATTTGATTAATTGAATACGTGGAGCATTTTCTGTCTCAAAATAGGTACTCGCAGGTAATATCTGATAAGATTTCCAACACTTTTAATGTAGAGATGCCCCAGATGTGTTACAATTTGGATTTGCAATAATCTTTATGGAAAACTTAAATGTTGACACCGGTAGAAAATTGACATGTTGAAGAATGTTCATAAGGACCAAAAAGTATTGCAAGAGTTTGGTTAAAGAGATGGTAGTACACAGACGTTATCCCCAAAAGCACCCTTTGCCATCTAACAAGTTGCTCTGGAAGCCAGAAACCCACCCAACCCAGCTTCCCTTATAGTACACAAAAGAACTGCAAAATTACTATAATTTTTCTACAGAATTCCCTATGAAATGAAGACAATTGCTCTAGTGGACTTGAGAGGACAAAATGCCTACTCACACTTAATGGATCGATAAATGTGGCGGACAAAGAGCAAAGCAGCACGGAATCCAACAGTTCCAAGCATTAAGAAGAAACCGTAGCATATACAGGCCATGTATCCGAAGAAAAATGAGGTCTGCATGAATCCAGACATGTCGGAGCGTGCATAGTAGTAATACAGACAGTAGGTATAGATAAATAACCCAGTTGAACCACCACATAGGAATGATCTGCAAGGGAAAATAAGAACACATAGATGAAGTGAGCTGGTCATAAACTTAACTTAAACTCAAGCCTCATTGAACTCCATGTGATCATCCATTTCCAAAATGCAAATCCAAAAAATAAAATAGATCAAAATAATATAATAGTCAACAAAATGATGTATAATGCAACAAAGCCTGCACTCTTCAGAATGCATTTCTTCCTGAAGAATGGTGGCATTAAGGTCCAGATAACAAAAACAGACATAAGACCATGAAAGCAATAATATTTATCCATGCTTGTTCATGAATCAGATACTTAACAAACCATCAATAACGAATTTTCAAATTCAGTTATCAAGTCCTAAAGTTTGAAGTAACTTGTCAAAAACAATATCTGTATTGGGAAGTTCATGCATTTTGATCCATCTATCATCATAACTTATCTTCATTGGAAAAAGTTTAAAAAAATTATCCTAGTATTTCATATCTACAGTACTTTTTTTTATCCGCAAAAATAATATTATATATTAGATAAGTTTCAGTACAAGTCGTACTGTGATGTTTACAATCACCAATGAAGTCTCCCATGTGGAGGTTTGGTTCCCTAATACAAAACTAATCATGATGGATTAAAGAACCAAAACATATCTACAGTACCTATCTAGGTTTCTCTTATCATATGAAAATTTGCATGTGTTTGGTCAAGCATTTAAGCTTATGAAAATGGCTTGTGACCACCTCCATAAACTCTGTTAACTTAAAGGTGAAATTTATCAAAATAAGTTCATGATAAGCTCTAACTTAATAAACACCTAATTAAATTGTTTTGCTCAAGCCCATCTAACAGCTAACTCAGGAATCAGTTGGCATCTCAAATTCTCAATTAAGGTTATCATCATTTAATATAAAATATAATTTCAATTTTATGTGTAAAAATAGTAACTTTTTTTAAAAATGATTATTTATTAAAAGTTAGACATTTAAACAATACTAAAGGAAGCAAAAAAAAAAAATTCAGCCCCCCTTCTATAATGTTTCTGGATCCGCCCCTGCTCATATTCACTAACCATATCCACAAGGAATTAAAAACCAAGCCATGAAAAACAAGAAAGAAATTTGTGATAAATAGTTATTTCATACCTCCACCACCACTCATGATCCTCAGCAGCAAGCTGGAAGTATGTCAATGCCACAGTGATGAAAGCAGTAACAATCAAGAGAATGATGAAGACAATGAACAGGATGCTGTAGATGGTGTAAATTCTGTGGCCCCAAACACTGGCAAATATATAGTAAAGTTCAATGTATATAGCACTGAAAGGCAAAAATCCTGCCATCGCCATCTGAGGAATTGTTCCACGATACCAAGGCAGAGGTGGAATCTCCCTTGGATATTTAGTTGTCCGAACAGGAGCTTGAAATTCAGCCTTGCTATTCTTCCCGGCAATGCCTCCCAATACAAGCAAAGGAGACGTAACAAGTGACCATATGAGAACTATAACCACAATCGTCCCAAATGGAAGAGCAGCAGTAGCTTTGTAAGCAATTGCAACAGTGTTCAGAAAGCAGAAAGTCAGAAACAGAGGTCCACAGAAAAGGCATCCAGTCAACAGCAGATTCCTAACCTGTCATAACAAAATGGCAAGAACAAAACCACTAAGCTCTGAAAACAAACGCAACATAATGAAAACAGCACCAAATAGCAGAGGAAAAAAATTCACAAGCAAATACCCAGTTTGTTCCTTCCAACTGACAATAGAATGAAGTTGCAGTGTATCCAGCAATCCCTGAAGTAAGTGCATATATGACAACAAGTGCAGTAAACAGCGCCCCTCGATTGTATGGATAAAACACACCAACAAGCGCCAATATGAATATGAACACCGTACTGCATACCACATAATCACAACTCATTCAGATAGATAAATAAACAAAGAATAAATTATCACAATTTAATTTTCCCAAAACAAGCTTCACTGATAGACACATTTCAAATAGGCCAATGCAAACTCACAGGGTAAACAACTGAGTGCCAGATCCAAGCGCAGCCGCAAACAGAGACTTAAACTTGGGGAACCTAAACACATCCCCATGGATATATTTCCACCCAGTCTCTTCCTGATCCTCTGCAGACTCCTCATCATGTGCATACCTATTCACAATTCAAACAAAAGCAACATCCATAATTCATCCCAAACAAATAAACAGCCAGCCAAGGTTTTAAAAAACGGTCTGCAACCACAATCCAGCCACGTCAAAATTTTTTAGGTCCACATCACCACAATTGTAAACACATTTATCCACAATATCAAGAATTGCAACAAATTTGTGACAGCAATTGGGGTTACATATATCAGTGATTTCCTGCAATATCAAGTATCGCAATAAAACCGTGACTGTAAACGTAGCCCAACATGAACAATTGTGACAAAATCATGACCGCAATTGTAGCTGCATTTGACTGCAATTTCGCACAATATCGAGAATTGCAACAAAACCACAAGCTCAATTGCGGTCGTACTTGTCTACAATTTCTGCAATATCAAGTATCGCAACAAAACTGCAACCACAATTCAAAACACTTGTAAACAACATTATAAGGTTCCAAATCACAAATCAGTGACCACATTTTAAAACCACCACATTCAAAAAAGAACTAATCCGACGTACTTGACAAAATCATTCTTGAGCACCCTCATCAAAATGGTGGCGAGGAACCCGGTCAAGAGCAACACCGTCACACAGGAGTTGATAATCGAGAACCAGTGGATTTCCAAATGATGCGGCAGCGATGAAGACTGCGAGTACTTGTCCATCCTCTTCTCGAATGGCGTGTTAGTCTCCTTCCACTTAACCGTGTACAAAAACTCGGCCTGAACCTCAGCATCCTCGGTGAGATCCACCAGCGCATTGGGATCGGTGCGCACATTGATCTCAATGACCCTGTCCTTGTTGTAGAAGACGTCGAAGTGAATGTGCTTATACAGGAAGTACCTATAATCACTGGGGTCCTTCCCTTCCTTGTCAACCTTCCCTATGAAGCCCCAAATAGGAAGGTCGTCGTAGTACATCTGGAAGTAGTAGTCCTTCCTCACCGCGGATCTGAACCGAGCCACGTCCTGTTTGGAGAGCTTCCTGTCGCACACGGAAACCAACTCCTTGTCGCGCTGGAACTCCAGCTTGTATGGCGCGCTAACCAAACGGTCCCCATTCAGCACCTCCCCGAGCGCCTCCTTCTTCTCTTTCAAATCACCTGGCAAGCAATCACAAATCATCAATAATTAAATGAAATCAACTGTTGCAGTTTAACTACAAGTCTCGAATGAAAGTCAACTCAAATTAAATTTTTCGTGTTCGAATCGGCTTAACCAGTTTAGTTGCCACGTGTTAGAATCAGCTTAACCAGAGATCTCGAATTCGAACAGAATTATCTCCCGTAAAAAAAAATATATCTTTGATAAAAAGGAGAGAAGCGAACCTGGTTCACAAAAGGGAAGGTCGAAGTAACGGTAGGTTTCGCTGGAGAAAGAGAAAAAAAAAAAGAAGAACGAAAACGATAAATAACAGTAGAAACTAAAGGGAATGCAATGGAATGGAGTGAGATCTGAGGTACCTAGGGTTGTGGAAGGGGCCAACTTTGTTGGCGTAGAGAGGGACGGGGTCGCCTTCTTTGTAGCGGTGATCTGAGGGATCAGATCTGACGGCGGCGAAGAAGGTGAAGAAGAAGAAGAAGAAGAAAGAGAGGTTCCTCATTGGGAAGAGGTTTGGATCTTGAAAGGCAAGGCCAGCGACGAAGAAGAGAGAAAGAGAGGAAGAAGAAGAGGGTGCGGTATGAGTGTTAATAAACGGAAGAGGGAAAGAAACAAAGAAAAGGGGTGAGTGACGTAGACTCACCGCCACACTGTAATGTTTGATGTTTTACCTCACGCTCACGCCACGGACTATTACTACTGTTTTTTTTTTCACATGTTCTCTCTTTTGAAGACAATTTTAACTTTGTTTAAGACACCATCTAACGCCAAATGTGAATGAATACTTGTTTCAAGTTTCAACAAGTATTCATGTCTTGATTTATAACCTTTTTTATAAATAAGTTTTTTTAATTGTTTGATTGATTATTTATTTTTGTTTGTTTGTTGTTTTTCGGTGAAATGGTGCTTTAACTGACGGATTTGCAAGTGAGTTTGGTACTGTCTTTACTAATTTTCTGTTTTTTTGGTTCTATTTTGACTCGCTTGCCATTTACTCAATTTGGGTGGGACTATGATTCCATTCCTTTAACTTGTTAATTTTTAATTGAATTGAATGATATTTTTTTTTACAGCAATCGAATGATACCATAACAAAGTGAGAAAATAAAGAAATCTATTTTACAAGGTTACTCTTTAAATTTACCTCCAAAGCTTGACGTGTTAGCACGTGATTGGGTATGGAAATGTGAGAGTGCGTGACATGGGAGTGGAAATCGTAGTCAAGTTCAGGGGGGCACGACCATAAACTTGATTTGAAAGTTGAAACCAGATCTGATTTTGGATCCACGTTTTGGCCAGGGATCAAGTATTTACTCCTAAAAAGGAAGAAGAATGACTGAAAAGGGATGGAAAGATACTTCCCAAAATTGGATAAATTCTTCATACCTATTTTATTTTTGACTTTCAATTATTAATTAAAAATGTAAGAAAGGCTGATGACACACTTTTTATTAACACACTTTCTTTTTTTAAAGAAAAAATTATAAATTTGATCATCATAATTGTCTTTAATTTAGATTTAGTTTCCCTTTAAATTTATTTATGGATTTAATCTCCTTTTATATCCAATCCCATAAATAATTTGGTCTCAAGCTTAAATTTAAACATTAATGGTTACAGACAAACGTTGACAGTCATGTATCACGTTTTGATTGATCCATACATTTAAATTTTTAATTATTATGGATTGTTCAAGTGGAAGGTCTTCAGGGACAATGACGTCGTTGATGCTTCAAAATAATTCAGAGGAGGAGCTATAGGCTCTGATGGAGCAGAGCAAGATGAAGAGATTGATATCAAACCACGAATAGACTCAACAATTTGAGTGAGGAAGCAAAAGCACTTGGATGATTTGGTATCGCGGGTGACTCAGCTTAGGAACGAGAACCATTAGATTCTCACATCAGTGAATCTCACTATCCAGATCAAAATAATGCCCTAGCAAAAATAAAAAATAAAAAAGGTTGTATGAAATGGTATTCGACAGTTCTCTCATATGGTTAAGTTTTAGGATGGAGTAATCGTTTTTTCTTGTAGTCAGCACAACAAGCATTGTCCTCTCTAAATATGTATTGGAATTTCAAGTTTCAAGGACGAATTTTGAATCTAGGGATATTGTTGTCAAGGGGGAAACATATATATAGATGAACATAATGAACTCCTTTTGAAATCATCTTATTTTAAAGCCACCACATAGAAATATCATGCATATATGAGTTATATATGTGGCCTGCATTTCATGCTAACTTAAAATTGTTCGGGATATCAAATAATTGGTGAGGTCCTTGTTGATGTTTAGGGGAATAGGAACAAGAAAGAAGTTATAGAGGGTGAGGTCCTTTTAGTGGTAGAAGAGCTTCTTGGTGCAAGGCATGCTTCATGGGGTGGAGGCAAACACAAAGTCACCAGCCAGCCTTAAAGGCTCTGAAAGCCCCGATGACAATCATGTTAATTGGTTACCCAGAAAACACCATAGCCCATCTTAAATACAAGAAAAGTGACATTTAAGGCTATTTTATATGAACAGAAATTGACCCCAATATCCAATACAATTAGACTGAAAAATGTTCAAAGCTTTGCCCAGGTACCTTTTTGGGCTCTTTTCGAAGGAATCGAATCGAATCACGAGTTGCAGTGGCTTTGGGATGGACCAAACCATAGTTGAACACATGTGTGATGAAACAATAACATAGGAGAACAACACTGGGAAACATTGTCACTTTGTCGTATCCGTTAGACCTTATTAATTGTTACGTATATATGTAACCGCAATTTCACCTACTACAGTACTGTTGGACCATTATAATTTTGGCCGGCGTTAAATTGCTGGAGATTGCTTTTTCATAAATAAGTTGTTTGATTTTCATAATAATACTTTTTATGTCTTAAGTCTTAAGAATAGTTTTTTTTTTTAAAAATCACAACAATAATATTTTTTTTTTATTGATTAAAAGTGTAAAAAGACTATTTTTACAATACATTCTTATTAGACTTAAACTAAAAAAATAGCATTTTGTGGAATATACTAAATATATTAACTGTTAATAACCAAAAATTAATTTAATAATTTAATTAGATTATACTGTATGTGATAGTGTAATTTTTTTTATATTACTCTTTTTTTTATAATAATTATTTTAAAAGTCATATATATAATTATTTTTAATTCATTAGCAATAACAAAGTCTTCAGAAATGATACAAGAAAGTTAAAATTATTTTTTCAAAAAATAGAGAAATCACAAAATTGGATACAAATCATACAATTCCTGCGGATAATCAAATTTTGTACAACATATTTAAAGAAACAATAATTTATTTTGTGTGTACAGTAGTCACACTGTGACCTCTTATATTCTAATTCAATCTCTATCATTAGACGGATCCTAATGAGTAAGAATTAGTAATGTATGTAGTTAGTCTTGTAAGTACAATAATATATATATATATATATATATATATATATATATATATATATATATATATATATATAAAAGAAAGCACGTATTGCATAAACCAATAATAAATAAAATTAATAAAATATAATAAAAAATATTTAAAATTGTATTATATTTGATATAACATTAAAAGAAATCTAATTGCGATCGTTAAAAAAAATAAATTTTGCTTCAAACTTCCAGACTTTGAATGATAAAATATGTTTGATTTACCAAAAAAAAAAAGAATGATTAACTAATATAAAATTTTAAATAATATAAAAGAATGATTCATTTCATGTTTGATAATAAAGGTTAAATTAACGTGCATGTTGTTGAATTATTAGTCAAAGTTTAATTATGCCTCTGAATTTATTTTTTAATTGGATTCTTGAACTGATATTTTTTTTTTAATTAGGTCCTTGTTGGATCTAATTAAAAATTAAATACAAGTTTAAGTAATCAATTTGAAAAAATAGAGCTCTAACTAAAAATAACAAATAATTTAGGAATCTAATTACAAATAAGTAAAAATTATCAACCTTTGCGCATCAGTATTCTTATATCTGTAAGTCAGTATTCTTACTTCAGCAGGTTCTAAACTCAATACACTGGCTATAGAAGTGGAAATATTAGCTTGCAGAGGTCAATATATTGGCTCGCATGGGGTTGACAATTTTTAATTAGGTCCATGAACTATGAATTTTTTTGTAATCAAGTCTGTGATTTATTTTTTAAATTGGATTCCTAAGCTTGAATTTGTTTCTTAATCAGATTCTTGTGTTTAATTGTAGGGATACAGTTAAAAAAATAACACCCATTTACGGATTCCATTGAAAACAATCATGGATCTAATTAAAATCGCCAATAGTTCAAGGATCCACAAATTTCAATTTAACCGATAATAAACAACACTGCAAAAAATAATATTTTTATTAATTTGATCAAATCCTATTGATAAAGATTTGATCTAACTATTATCTTAATTTTAAGTATTAATCTAAAAAAAATAAAAAAAATTAATCGAATAATAACTATAATTCATATTAAAACCATCATGATAAACATTTAATAAATATTAAATTAATAACACGAAAAACTTGAAGTGATAACCACAATCACAACAATGTTATATTAACCATGGTATAAAATATAAACAATGCACATAAACAATTATCACATAATTGTTTTAATTTAACCAATGATTTAATTTTGTGTTTCAACACATTGTATTAAATATTTAAAAAGAGATTTTTGTTCCTTATATCAGTCATACTTAACTTAAGATTAATTTTCATAAAAAATAACTATAGTACTAATAAAAAAATACCGTGGTAAGTAAAAAAATAGATTAAATTATTTACTTAGCTCTATAATTGTCTTCATTTTGGGTTTTAATCCCTATTAAATTATGCTTTGGTTTTAATTCCTATATGTACACTAAATATGTTTTGGTCCATATTACTAGTTAGTACCATAGAAAAATATGAAAATCATTAAACCTGTGGATAGTGTGACGCAAAATTATTGTAGTTTGATAAGTAGTATTGAGTTCCTCTATAAAAAAAGTAGTATTATGTTTGAGTCCCATATAAAAAAAGAATTTTATCGTTAACAATATATAATCTTACTAATAAAAAAATATAATTTTACTCTACACGTATAAGACTATCTCCCATATAAAAAAGTAAAGAAAACTTTACAAGTATATAATCGTCACAATTTGTTTATAGTAATAAAATGCAATAAAAGTTTATATAAAGAGTAAGACTAGTAATTTTCTCGAATATAAGCTATACCATTAAAAAAAATCATTCACAAAAAAAAAACTATAAATTTATACATATCAGTCACCACCAATGGGACAGGTGTACAGGCTGCACAAACAAAAATTCAAATATATGCCTTTTGCATGCAAGATTTGGGTTAACGACTTAAATTAACCTCATAAAAGTTAAACTGAATTAAAATAAGAAAAAATATATAAAAAATATTCAGAAGCAACAGAAACATCTATAGGTTTGGTCCACCACCATTACCATTCACCACCCTCAATTCATCAGCAGAGGAAGCAGGAAAGGAAGGGACAAGAGAACGCAGCGTACCCTCTAAACCCTTTACGCGCAAAACAACAAACAAACACACCCTCTGCTCCCGGGTGCTTTTTCTATGCTTCTTTTTTCATTTTTTTTTAATACAAATTTCAATTTCTTTTGTCATTTTTTTGGGACCCCATTTTTCCCTCTCGTTCCAGCAGAGCCTGGAAATTCTCTCTGGAACGTAAATGCCAGATCTTGGTGGCAATTGGCAATTGGGGTTTCCTCTGAAAATCCCCACTTTGCAAAAACCTTTTCTTTTTTGTTTTTCATTTTTGTTTGGTGAAAATTAGTGCTACCCATTTCGTTGATTGGTTCTGGGTGTTTGGGGTTTTCTGCAGTGGCCTTGGATCGGTGATTGGGAAAATCTCGAGAAGCTTTGGTGTTTGCGGTTTTCTTTGGGACCGTCTCCTAGGTTTCGTTGTTTTCAAGGAACATAAAAAGTTTACAAATTTCTCGACTTTGGTTGGTGAAGATTTTTTGTTCTTGAAGAAACAAGCATTTATGCTTCTGTGTTTGTTTGGGTTTTCTGTTTTATTCAGGTATAATAGAAACACAAAGGTGGCATAGTGCCACCACTTGGTTATGCCTGATACGAGGTAAGCTTTTGGATTTGTCTTCAACATGGTCAATTTTTCTTTTTTTCTTTTTTTCTTTTTTTCTTTTAATGGGATTCTTGGAAATATGCCTTGTCTTTTGTATTTCTTAAGTCTTTATTTGGAATGAAAACTCTTCTGTGTTTTGTTTTGTTTTTTTGTTCTGAAGTCTGTTATGTGTTTTTGTTTGCTGGGTTGAGTTTAGGTTGGCAAGGGCTTGAGAATGGCAGACACAAATTCAGTTGAAGTGATTTTGGATTTTCTGAAGAGGAATCGGTTCACACGAGCTGAGGCGGCTTTGCGTAGTGAGCTCAGTAACTGTTCTGATTTGAATGGTTTCTTGCAGAAGCTTACATTGGATGAAAAGAACTTGCATGATGGGTTGCAGAATGATAAGGGGAAGCCTGTGGTAGAAAATCAAGGGTTGGATTCTCGTGACAGTGTTGAAGTTTCTAAAGAACTGATTGTGAAGGAAATAGAGTGTGGGACTGGTACTAGTAATGCTGCTGAAAGCAAATGGAAAATTGTTGCTCCTACTGGCGAAAGGAATAAGTCTAATGAAGTGGTTGAGACGAGTGACAAAAACTTCACTTTCTCCAAGAGTTCGGAGGACAGTGTTCTTGATATGTACTCATGGAAGTTTAATGCCAGCAATGGTCCTGTGGAGCTTTACCAAAATGATGGTGGAAGTAGGCCTAATAATGCTTTAAAGGCCCCGGTATCTCAGCAATCAAAGTATCAAACTAGTGAAGCTCTTGATGCAACCAACAGTAATGTGAAATCTAAGGAGGAAAATAATGTGCCTGCGGAAAAAACTTCCTTGTGGATTGGAAGTAGTGGTAAAGCCTCTACGGAACCAAAGTATGACCTTATGCAGAGCAAAGAACCTAGGGAACTTGATCGGCAGTTTAAATTTAATGCTTCATCTCTTAAAGAGAACTTGACAGATAATGTCTTGTCAAGAACTGATGAGAATGTGAATTCATCTACAGACCCATGGAAAGATTGTTCTGTCAAGACTGTTTTCCCTTTCTCAAAGGGGGATATGTCTACAAGCTACAACGGTTCAACTTATTCTGACAGAAAAGAGGAAAAGAGAAGGGCAGAAAACAGTGATGTTAGGGCATCAATAAAAGAGCAAGTGGACGAAGTGGGAAGAGCTCTTTACCTAGGGAAGTTGCAAGGCAGTTCTGACAGCTTAAGTTTTCCTCTTGCACCAGAAAATCAGAAGGAAGAGTTTCCTAGGCTTCCTCCTGTAAAAATCAAGTCAGAAGATAAGCCCTTGACTTTTAATTGGGGGGAGAAGTTTGAGTGTGATGGACTTTCTGTGAAACTCGCTGGTGCTGACAACACCTTACTTATTGGGTCATATCTGGATGTCCCTATTGGACAAGAAATTAAAACTACAGGTTAGCTTTTTATACACTATTAAATTATTAAAATGTGTGCATATGCCCTTAAATTCTTGGCATTTTAATTAGTTGTTTACTATTTGGGCTCAAATTTGCTGTTTCATTTTTTAGTTTCTCGTGCTGATACTTTTGCATGCTCAGTGGGAATTTTCCACTTTTATGACTTGTATATGTTCCTTTTTACACCAAGTTTTCAAGTGTTATTGTGGATTTGGCTTCTTTTTTGGTGTTAAATTTGCATATTGTTTGACAAGTGTGATACATGAAATGTTGAACTAGTCCTTGCCAGTTTGCCTCAAGTTAAGAGGGGTAAAGTTTATGTTTGGTATGACTTTGATCATTGTGTTGACTTCACTTCAATTTGATTGAATGATTCGTTCAATTCATGTTATAAATTCTTCCGCTCTATAAATTTAAGTTCTCTTGAATGTTAATGTGATTTGAACTCCTATTTCAATGATATTTTGTTTGTGAAAATAATTAGTTGCCTTAATGTCAGTAATTCCCTTTTGATCTTGTTAGTTCATACACAAGGTATTGATTGGATCAAAAGTGATTTAAATGTTTAATTCTATTACATTTTATCTTCTGAATCTTTTTCTTAATCCCTTATCTGTTAAAGATAGGAAGAATTTGCCTCTTTGCTAATTGACCATGACATTAAGGCCTTTGCTTCAATTCTTTTCCCGCTAGAACTAACATAAACTATTTGTGCATATTGAATGATTTTGACTTTTTCATATATGTTTCAGGTGTGAGGAAGGCTGTAGGGGGCAGTTGGCTGTCTGTAAGTCAAGGGATTGCAGAGGATACATCTGATCTTGTATCAGGTTTTGCAACAATTGGGGATGGATTGAGTGAATCTGTTGATTATCCAAATGAATATTGGGACTCTGACGAATATGATGATGATGAAGATGTTGGGTACACGAGACAACCTATTGAGGATGAGGCCTGGTTTTTGGCACATGAAATAGATTACCCTAGTGACAATGAAAAGGGGACTGGGCATGGAAGTGTTCCAGATCCGCAGGAAAGAGGTCCAGCCAAAGATGAGGAGGATGATCAATCTTTTGCTGAGGAGGATTCTTACTTCTCTGGTGAGCAATATATTCTACCAAAAAATGTTGAGCCGGTCACTGCTTCAGATGATCCTATTGGTCTAACGGTCACTGAAATGTATGGAAGAACTAATGGCGATGATGTAATGGCTCAATTTGATAGACAATTGATGGATGTTGAAGAACTGAATCTGATGCATATGGAACCTGTCAGGCAGGGCTTTGTCACTCACAAAAATGATCTCATCATGCTAGGAGATGGGAAGGTTCTGAATCATAGTGCGAGGTCACGAATTGAGGACATGGAAGATGATCAGCATGGTTCAGTTAGATCAATAGGGGTGGGTATCAACAGCGATGCTGCTGATATTGGCAGTGAAGTGCATGGAAGTTTGGTTGGTGGTAGTAGTGAGGGGGATTTAGAATATTTCCGTGATCATGATACTACTACACACAGTGGCTCCAAACACTCTCATCATGATTTGGATAAGAATTCTATTAACAAATCATTCAAAAATAATAAGAAAAAGGACAATACTGAGTCAAATAAATATGTCATTGACAGTGATAAAGATGCATGCTCACAGATAAAAACACACACTGATGGGAACTTCTCATTTCCTCAATCTCTTAGAGATAGCCAGATGATTCATGCTGGCTCCAGTAAGACCCTATGGTCGAGTAATTGTAATGTAGAAGCAGATGACTGTATGAATGCATTTGTGGGATCTGATGACATGCTTTCTTCTTGGAAGAGGAAGAGTAGTGATTCTTCACCTGTTAAAAGTTCTAGGGATGAGAATAATGCTATTGTGGTAAGATCCAGAAACTCTTCTCCAACTACAGTCTCGAATTATGGGTATACTGATGGAGAGCTTGTCAAACTAGAAAAGGATGAAAAGGTTAGCATTGTAAGGGAAGATGATATAGGTGCATCACTGGAGGATGAAGAGGCAGCTGCTGTGCAAGAGCAGGTAATGCAAATAAAGGCTCAAGAGGAGGAATTTGAAACCTTCAATCTAAAGATTGTGCACAGGAAAAACAGGCATGTCTTAAACATATCATGCTTACTATTTTCATTCATTTGCAAAGTAGTTGAGGAAATTAGTACTTCAGATTTTTTTTTATGATATAGATTATAGAAGAAATTTAAAACTATGGAAAATACAGTATCAGTTTTGTGCATCCTTCCATTATATTTTTAATTTTATGTTGATAACTATTCACTCTATTTCTCATCATTGTGATATATTACTACTTCTGTCCTTTTATATAAGAACCTTGTGAGAAATTTGCATGGTCCTTGTTATAAGAATCCTTCCAAATTGTCTCTTGAATTAATTGTTTTTATTTACCAAAATACCCTTAATTTACATTTTTTGTAGCCAATAAACAATAAATGTTGTAAATTAATAAGATAAACTTTCTCTCTCTCTCTCTCTCTCTCTCTCTCTCTCTCTTGTGAGGATTAGGGAAAATGACTAAAAAGATGAAATTGCTTTATCTCTTGTGAGGATTGGGAAAGATGACTAGCTAGATGAAATTAACAAGATAATTTTTCTCTTATGTTATTCCCAAATCCCAATAATTTTATGGTAATTTTCTTAAAAACAATACAAATTATTAACATCTTTAATGCCACTAACTAAATTAACCAACTTTCTCATTTTTGGTGAATTAGTTAAGGGTCTTATATAAAGGGATGAAGGAAGTAATCATTAATCTTTGGCTTGTATATTAGACATTATTTTTAATTTAGACACTTTGACATCTGTAATAGCAAACATACACAATATGTTGTGAACTTTTTTGTCCTGTTAACAATGGAAAATAAGATGACATTACCATGACAGTGGATCTACTATTTCCTTTTTGGAATCTCCATCGCTTTGTTCAAATTTGGAACTTAGTATATTATCTTTTTTTAATTTTTATGAATAAAATGCATTATTTATAATTAGCAATGCTATGAACATCTGTTTGTTCCTTTGTGAGTAGTTATGAAATTTGCACTGTCAAAATGTCCATGTATAATAATGCTGGCTTCTTAGTTGATAATAATATGCTTGATCATGTGATTCCATGCTCTATACTAGTTGATAACTGCTTCAAATTCTAATCCTTTTATGCTTACATTTCAAGAAATAAAGAAGCGACTGTAATTTAGACAAAGTAAGATACATGTTTTTGTTGTGATAATTCTACCAAGGATATATGGTGAAATTCTTTCCCCTCCTCATAGGGAAGTTATATGCTCTGATATATACAGAGCTTTATAAAATATGAATACATAAGTATTAATTATTGTGCTATGTTAGGAGGACGCAATGAGCTTGTGTAGGTACTATTGTTATGTTGGAAAGTCTGTATTCTTGTCATTGGTCTGTGTTCCTTTTGGCCTTGACATGCCATCTGAACCCATGTTTTGTTGCTCAGAACTGGCTTTGAGGAGGACAAGAATTTCCATGTTGTTTTAAATTCTGTACTAGCTGGGCGCTATCATGTCACCGAGTATCTGGGATCAGCTGCATTTAGCAAAGCTATACAAGCTCACGACCTGCACACAGGCATGGATGTTTGTGTTAAAATTATAAAGAACAACAAAGACTTCTTTGACCAAAGCCTTGATGAGATCAAGCTTCTTAAGTATGTCAATAAGCATGATCCTTCAGACAAGTACCACCTTCTAAGATTGTATGATTACTTTTATTATAGAGTAAGTGAATTTAGATGTTCTATTGTTCTACTTATTACTATCATATTTTTCTTTCAATCAATAGTTGATTTAGGCATATTTGTATATTAAGAGTCTACAATCCATTATTAGATATAGTTTATTTTGGATGCTAATGGTTTTTGTGTATCAGTTTCTCCATATTTTTATGTGCTATACAATGATACCACATTGGTTATTTTTGTTATTTTTAACTAAAGCCACTGAACTTAATGTTTGTAGCCCTGACAGGTTTCAATGCTTTCCAGGATATGTTATAAAGTATAACTATTTGCACTGTCATCATATTTTAAAACATAATGAAGGGCTATCCTTTTAAACTATAGGCAAAGTGATGTTGAGAAATATCTGTTGATTAGTGATCATCTGACTTTACTACCTCTTGTACTGCAGGAACATTTGTTAATAGTATGTGAACTACTTAAAGCCAATTTATATGAGTTTCACAAATTTAATCGAGAATCAGGGGGGGAAGTGTATTTCACGATGCCAAGATTGCAGGTTAGTGCTGTGCTGTGATATGTTCTTTCTATATTTACTTATCATGCTGTTTGTACTGTGATCTTTAGTTTTCATCCTTTCTGCTAGTGCAATACTGTCATTATAAACACTTTTCAACTTATGTGTGCAGTCAATTACCATTCAGTGTTTGGAAGCACTTCAGTTTTTGCACAGTCTTGGACTAATACATTGTGACTTGAAGCCAGAGAATATTTTGGTTAAAAGCTATAGCAGATGTGAGGTTAAAGTCATTGATCTCGGAAGTAGCTGTTTTGAGACAGATCACCTTTGCTCGTATGTTCAGTCCAGGTCCTATCGCGCTCCTGAGGTTATTTTGGGGCTTCCATATGACAAGAAGATTGATATCTGGTCACTTGGATGCATCTTGGCAGAACTTTGTACTGGCAATGTAAGATCAATAGATGGTTAATGTTATTTATTTCAAAATGGTTTTAAGTTTTTCAAACTTTAGCATGTAAGGATTTATATCAAATTTCCTGTGGGAAGTGCCTAAAAAGGTCTAAAATGTTTTGTACAAGAATTTGTCAAAGGTTGAGGTTGGCCAAAAATCAACCACAAAAAAGTGATTATTTTCCCAAAAAACAATATATCCCAAACATTTGTTTAAAGCAATGACTATATCTCCCTGATGATGGGATCTTTGTGACCTGATATATACTTGGATTTTCTCCATAGCACCATTGTTAAATAAACTCAATTAAGCATATTTTAGATGTGAAAAATGATTTGATATATCATTTACATTGACTTCACCTCATCTACTGAAATACTTTATTTTCTTTGTTAAATACATGCATAATTCTCTCATTCTTATGTGACACAAGACCATGCATTATATAGGTCCTCTTCCAAAATGATTCCCCGGCAACATTACTTGCTCGGGTGATTGGTATAATTGGCCCAATTGATCAAGGTTTGCTTGCTAAAGCACGGGATACATACAAGTACTTCACAAAAAATCATATGCTTTATGAACGAAATCAGGTAAGAATTTTATTTTTAATTTGAGGAGTGTTAAGAACACATTCTATAACATAGTCCTTCAAATACACTCACTAATTGGTTAAATTTATTAAAAATTATAAAATTAGGAGAGAGAATCATTAAATATGATGTGAGATCCACAAAGTTTTGTCATTTTCAATGAATTTCAATTAATAAGAGTGTGTTCCTAGCATTTGTCTTTCTAATTTTCCTAGTATTTGAAACAGACTGGCAAACAATATGAAATATTGATGTTTAATATGAGACGAGCCTTTTCATTTGCTTGTCTTTAAAACTAGAGAGTTCCTATAATTTCTAATATTGAGTATTTCATATAATTTTATATTTATCATATATTTTAGATGGAAGGGTGGCAAATTGTCTTGTTGCACTTCTACACACAATATTTAAATTCTTGCCACTACCTCTGCATTTTACTTGAAATAATTTGAAGCTACTATTTATTAATACTTAATAATATATATACAGGAAAGCAACAGGTTAGAATACCTGATTCCTAAAAAGACATCATTAAGGTATAGATTACCGATGGGGGACCAAGGCTTCATCGACTTTGTTGCTCATTTGCTCGAGGTTAACCCGAAGAAGCGACCTTCTGCATCCGAAGCACTGAAGCACCCATGGTTATCATACCCTTATGAACCAATATCATCTTGAAGTATTTGGAGGTTTTTTTTTCTCTTGGTGATAGTGTCAATATTACCCTAAGCTGGGCAAGTTTAATCATTGAAAGGGAAAGGCACCTCCATACATGGTTGCAGCTTTTCATTATCTATTTTAGAGATGATATGGAAAGAGGAGTTGTGCACTTTCACATTCCTGCATGATGATGCATTGAAAGGTGTTTGGTTTTATTGGTAATACTTGTCTTTCCCATCAATGATGTAATTTAGCATGTAAGATGTAGTGTTATGCTGTTGATTTCTATGCTTTGTTTGGTCATGTTGAAAAGGGAATCCTTGAAATATTGCTTGTACATGATGTGGGATAATTCATTTAGTCTTTAGTAGTATTTTTAGCGTGTTTGATTACACGTTGCAGATGTGATTTTCTACGTTTGATCAGAAGTTAGTGGCTGTAGCTTCTATACGTTGGAGATGGAATCCGTTCCTATCTGATGGGTTTCCAAACACGCAGTTTGGGACAGCTACTTGTTAGATTTTGCATGGGGTTTGATACCACCGTTAGAAGCACCAGTTAAAGCAAGGCTGGTGGCAATGTGAGACTCACTTAACAAACGTGCTTTTGTGAGGAATTGAGATGCAAATTTTCCTTTTCCTTGGGTTGGAAGCAACCAAACTGTATCTTGATGGTGTTGTGGAGCTTCATTTGGTTTAGTGGTAGCAAATGACATCAACGATTTCTGAATTTGCTTTTCCTGTGTTTTGTTTCTTCTGTTATTATGATATTATCTTCCCCACATTCTTGAACCGAGTTTTTAACGTTATTTTCTATGTAAATAATCTCTTTGCTATTAAAATGTTACTTATCTAATGAATTGGTTTGGGCTTTTTATTCCCTGGAAAAGTAATACTGCTTAAGATATAGCTAAATGTCAGCAATACACTTTAACCACGTATTTTTTAACCTTTTTCCTATTAATTTAAAATTTATTGGAAATTATAAATTTTTTTGGAACTCTTCATTTAATTTATAATAGAGTATGTTAGAGAGAGTACTGCTAATATTTAGTCATTTATCTACAATATTGTTTGGGCTAAGCTCAAGACTAAAATTTACAAGTATATAGTTCAAAGAGAAATGTTTTTTTTATCCCATGTTTTTGGAAATTTAATTTTAATTTTTTTTAATACCTGCTAGGAATTAACTTTATAGGAATGATGGAAAAAAAAGGTAGTGTAACTAAAATAATAGAGTGAAAAAACAATTCCCTAGCAGATTAATCTCCACCGTCTATACCAGGATAAATGCAACTAATCTTCCCCGTTGATTTTGAAACTTATCTATCTAACCATCTCTATTAAATTAAATAATTAATCCATGATGGTCATGTACCATTTTTGTTTGGGGGAACTTCATTTCTTTTCCTTTGAACGTAATAATAGTGTTTCCCTTTTCGCTGTAATCACAGAGAACATTTTCTTTTATTTCCTGTCTCAGTACATTAAGCCTGGAGTATAGGCTAATAAGCTGTATGACACACCTTTGGTTAGGACTTACGACTACAAATTTTGTTATGTTATCTCTCGATTTAGGACTCATGACTTAGAACTAGCAACATTCGGAAGAAAAGGCTGATGCTAGGTGCACCTAGCATTATTGCTGGTGCATCCAGCACTTAAGGGAAAAAGATTTAAATACTCCTGATCCGTATGTCTTTTTATTTAAGTTGATCCGTAAAAGACTTACGAATCAACTTGATCTGTAAGTCTTTTACATATCAACTTGATCCGTATGCTTAATATTAACATACGGATCAACTTGATCCATATCAACCTTACAGATCAATTTGATCCGTACGATTTACGGACCATCCTCACGCACACCCAACACAAATGCGAAGAAAGTGCAGGAGTAATTTTGATATTTTCAAAAAAATGCTGGGTGCACCAGCAAGAATGCTGGGTGCACCTAGCATCAGCCGGAACAAAATTGTACTACACCGCAAACTAGACCAAGGCCCATTAGCCTATTTCCAGTAACACAGCTTACTTTCCCGTTTACGTACACTATCAATTTCCTCAAGTCTCTCGGCCGTTCAGTTTTCCAAAATGGAGCAAAAACCACCGTCTCCGGCGGAAAACTCGGCGGCGGCGGCGCCATCCTCCGACGAAGCAAAACCTTCCCTATTCCCTCTGTTCCCACTCACAGCCTCTTCCTCTCTCCAAACCACCACCACTTCCTCCACTCCTCAATGGCTCAGCAACACCAGCTTCACCACCGACATCTCCGTCATAAACGACGTCGTCGCCTCGCAACTCAACCGCGAAACGATGCAGTCACCGCTACAAGACGACAACGACGAGGACGAAAATCGCGCACAGGCGAATCCCGTCCCTTCTTCTCGGTACGAGATTCTGGAATCTTCCGAATCCGACGGAGGCGGAAGAGATAGAGAGAGGAAGAAGAGAAAGAAGAGGAAGAAGCGGAAGCGCGATTCGTCTGCGGAGAGAGGTGGATTCAACGCTTTCGGTTCGAGGAAGTCGCGCGTTCGAGCTTGGGTGGATTCGGAGGCCAAAGTTGCCAAGGATTATTACATTGATTCTCACGGAGATCGCGATAATCTCGCGTTCGGATGCATCTACAGGTATTTTGGATGGAATACTTTGAAATGAAATTGAATTTAATGATTTAGTGGTTACTCTTCAATTTTGCGATGCGAGTGATTATGTTAGGATTGTGAATGGTTATGTTTTTGTTGGTGAGTGTGCTGAATGGTGGTGCAAACTTTGGTCCTGTTAGCGCTCTTGATGAGTTTATTGGGAATTAGAATCGAAATGAAGTGTTGTATGTGAATTTTTTATCTGCATGATGCACAATGACTGGGAATGAATATTTTTTGTTTTGTTGACTATAGAGACAAACTGGTTTGGGGTTTAGGGTGTAGGGTTTAGGATTTGATGAGTATTTGGTTTTGTTTACTTTAGAGACAGACTGGTTTTAATGCTTAATAATATGTTGCTCCTGTATCAGTTGTTGTTGGACACTAGTGGCTTGGCAATTGGTAATTGGTATGTATTCATTTATATGCATCTGTTAAGAATTGATGCTTTCATTGTATTTAGCCGGTTTGGTGGTATCTCAATGGGGACTAACAAGGGAGTTTGGATAGAGGTTCTGAGTTAGTAATGTAGCCAGAAAGTGAAATAAATTGTTGGAGTACAGAAAGAAATGAGGTAGGCAATCAATTTCATTGTTGTTCTCTTAGATTTCAGAAATTTAAGGATTAAAGTGACTTGGGCCAAAAACGTAATTTAGTTCCTGTTGAGCTTTGACTTCTTATTCATAGGTTGACCCTGCCTCCCTCCCTTTACATACCGAATTTGGGTTCCTGATTATTATTATTTTGTTACATTTGTGATGAATGACAATTCTTTATTAATACTATGCAGAATGGATATTGCCCGATACAAGCCTTACAATCCCTTGAAACTGTCTGGGCTACATGTTCGAGGTTTGTATTGGTGGAATCGGAGTGGTTCACTATTGGAAAGAGATGGTGATGTCGATGCATTGGATGCTAAAATGAAGTGTGCTGGTCGTTACTGGTCTGGAAAATACATGGCTTTGGAACGACATAAGAGCTTTAAGCGTATTCATCTTGTTGCTCCAAAATTGTCTCCTGTCACTATGCAAGATGAGTTTATACCTTTATCAGAATCAGATGCTGGGGCATCTCATGGAGCTGTTGACAGTGATTCAGTCTCCAAAACTTCAGCATCACTTGAAGAATCATGGGAAGATGAAATGTTAAACAAAACTAGGGAGTTCAACAAACTAACTAGGGAACACCCCCATGATGAAAAAGTTTGGTTAGCTTTTGCAGAGTTCCAAGATAAGGTTGCAGGGATGCAACGACAGAAAGGTGCTCGCTTGCAAACTCTTGCAAAGAAGATTAGCATTCTGGAGAAGGCAGTTGAGCTTAATCCAGACAATGAAGAGATATTGCTTTGTCTTTTGAAAGCTTATCAAATGAGAGACAGCTCAGATGTGCTAATTGCAAGATGGGAGAAGATACTTTTGCAACACTCTGGAAGTTATAAGTTATGGAGAGAATTCTTGCACATTGTTCAGAGAAATTTCTCCAGATTTAAGGTTTCAGAGGTTAGGAAGATGTATGCACATGCAATTGAAGCTCTATCTGCTTCATGCAGCAAGCACTCTAGGCAGGTTCTCAATTTTTATGCTTTATCCACTTTTTTATTTTGTCTGCAAAAAGTCAATATTGTTCATCTATTTTTAATGTATTTTCTTGTTTGCACATGTGATGTTATTTTCTATAAAGGGAATAATCTGATCCCCTTTTTAGTTGCATGATAATATAAATAGGGAGAGAGAAAACTGAGGGAGGGATCCTGTTTGCTGAGCAACCACTTTTCTTTAATTT
Organism: Glycine max; assembly: GCF_000004515.6. Classification (NCBI taxonomy): domain Eukaryota; kingdom Viridiplantae; phylum Streptophyta; class Magnoliopsida; order Fabales; family Fabaceae; genus Glycine; species Glycine max. The sequence goes on from NC_038252.2 coordinate 37,881,499, forward strand.
TGTTCTTCCCTCTTAGAGTGTGTTTGGTTGAGATGATGGAAATAGAGGAGAGATATTTGAACTAAAGTAGAGTGTTGAAGGTGTGGGACCCACCCTATTTCTTCTCTATTTCTCTCCTTCCCCCCCTCTACCAAACACACTCTTAAAGTGGTTGGAAGGCAAGGGAATTAATTGGCTGATAGTTAAATCTTATGTATTTCATTTTTATCTATGCACTGTATGAACAAAAAAGTTAAATTTCCATTTTTGTTTGTACTTTGGAGGTGTATAAATTAGTTACTTTATACATCAGAGGTCACAAAGTTGATGTATGTTAGAACTTAACAACTTCAAATCATTTACATGACTTTTTTCACTTATGAATTTCATGTCATGTGAATACTTTGGAAGTTCCCGTAGTAGCTCTAAAAAATGAAGAAAAAATTGTTTTTAGCAGGTTCTTCAAGCTGCCAATCCTTCTTCACCAGATCCTGTATTTGTTCAGTTAGAACTTGGTCTTGTGGATATATTTCTTAGTCTTTGCAGATTTGAGTGGCAGACTGGTTATAGAGAATTGGCCACTGCTTTATTTCAGGCTGAAATAGAGTTTAGTTTATTTTGTCCTCCTTTGCTGCTCACTGAGCAGAGTAAACACAGACTGTTTGAGCATTTTTGGAACAGTGGTGGTGCTAGAGTTGGGGAAGAAGGGGCTCTTGGTTGGTCCACATGGTTGGAGAAAGAGGAGGAAACTAGGCAACGGGTTATGAATGAGGAGCTCTCACGTGAAAATGAAGGTGGTGGTTGGACTGGTTGGTCAGAACCATGGTCTAAAGATAATGAGGGTATTGCCAATGTTGAACATGAAACCATGAATGACGTGGTTATGGAGGATATTCAAGATGAAGAGGAATACACAGAAGTTGAGCCAGAAGTTGATACTGAAGATTTGCTGAAGATGCTAGGAATTGATATGAATGATGGGGATGGTGGTGAAGTTAATGACACTTTGACTTGGATCAAATGGTCAAAAGAAGAGTCTTCTAGAGATTGTGATCAGTGGATGCCTGTTCGTGGGAAATCAGGTAGGATTTTCTCTCCTTTCATTAACTACTATACTTCTCTCTGAATGTATTGTGTGTGTGTAATAGGCTTTTCTTGAATTTGCTTTATTGCTTTGAAATGCAATTATTCATTACAAACAAGCTGCTTATACAAGTGTGCTGATTAACCATGAATAGGTACAACCTCTCCTGCTAACGAAGCAGACAAAACAGATGAGGATGAACAACTCTTGAGAGTTGTATTGTATGAAGATGTGAATGAATACTTGTTCTCCCTGAGCACAACAGAGGCTCGACTATCTTTGTTGTCCCAATTCATAGACTTCTATGGTGGAAAGATGTCTCAATTGTGAGTTTTCTGATGTAGATACCCTTCTGTGCACACCATTTGATATCGTACTAGAAGAGGGAATCAGTTTTTAAAAGCTTGAAAGGATTACTATGTGCTCTAGTATAATAATTGGCTAGGAGTCCAATGTGCCGTAAAGGTTTCAAAATAGTCGATTAACATGATTATTTTACTTTTCATACCCGATGGATATGCATGTGATGATCACGTGTGTTGCTAGAGTTACAAATGCTTTTAATGGGTCTGTCCTTCTGTGGTGGTTTGTGGCTATTACTTATTTGTGCTATGTGGATTAATGCCATTTGTTTTGTCTCTTCTTTCTTCTGTAGGTTTTGCTCAAACAGCCCAACAAGGGCTGACAATATCCTTAGTTTGGAGGATTTGCCAGATTCTATGTTGGAGAAGTTGAAATGCATCCATGAAGTTTTGACTAAACAACAGAACAGTCTTGCTGGTTTCAGTTTTGAATTCCTATCAGGCAGTCTCTCGAGGAATGCTGATATTATGAAATTTATACGGAATGCTGTCTTACTTTGTTTAACTGTTTTCCCACGTAATTATATGTTGGAAGAAGCTGTTCTTATTTCTGAAGAGCTTTATGTTACAAAAATGAATTCTTCTAATGGTATGATTACACCATGTCGATCTTTAGCAAAATCTCTTCTAAAAAGTGATCGACAGGTATTCATTTTCCTTGCTCTCTCTCTTTCTCCTTTCTGTAACATAAATAAATGTTTTTAACAAATCTTTAGTTATCTACAACTATAACTATTCAAATATTGTGATATATCTAAATTGATATTTTAGTTTATTAGATTTACTATCAAACTGGAAGCAGATAAAAGTTACAGATGAAATCATAATGATTTCACCTTTCAATGTTTCTGTAACCAAAATATTTTTTTTGCAAGTTTTAACTGAAATTTCTGAAATTTTAATTGAAAATGATTTTCCCCATAAAGCTTTCCAATATATGATTTATTTCTGTTCAGATGATTAAAATGTTACGAAGGTTCTCAAAGAGTGATATGAGAGGGCCAAATGGAATAATTATGGTTTGTTGGGATGATTTTACGAGATAAGATTTCATAATAGTTACTGGATAGAAATCCTTGTAGGACAAAAGATAATTATAATCTTATTGGATACCCCTAATAAGTATATATGGAGAGCAAACATAGTGAAGCTGTACAGGTTTTAAAAATTAGAAGAGAACTAGGTGCCGATGGAGACAATTTTTATGCATGAGCTCAAAATACAGCTGAGGTATCTAGAAGGCTAGAGCTAGAACTAGATGGTAGCTTGCTGCTATTCTCTCATTTATTAGGAAATGATTGAACAACTATTTTTCGTTGGAGTAACATTTGCACATGATGCTATTTATGATTTATCTTATTCTTTATTCTTTGTCATAATATTTCTTTTTGTTTTTTGGTTATTGTAGGATTTGTTGCTATGCGGTGTATATGCACGAAGAGAGGCTACTTATGGTAACATTGATCACGCAAGAAAAGTGTTTGACATGGCATTGTTATCTGTAGAAGCGCTTCCTGTGGTATGTATTGATTTCCTGCTTCAATGTCTTTCTATTTTTGGAGATTTTTCTTTGCTACCTCTTTTGCGTGACAATTTGAAGCACATGCTACCCTTTGGTTGGAGCACAATTTGTACTTTTAAGGAGGTTTGTGTGGCACAACACTTGATTTGTGATATAAGATTAGGCATTCTGCATGTATGTTTTAAGCATATGACCTGTTTAATAGGATATCTCTAACAAATATTGAAGCATTGGGCAACTTTGTTCTATTGAATTTATCTTTTTTTGTTGATTGTTTTCTGTTCTGTTATTTTTTTTAGGATTCCCTGACCTCCTTCTCCTTTTGATTTTTATCTTTTTATTAACATTTTTTTAAGGAAAAAAATATGCATGAAGTATGGATGATTGCTTTTGACATTGTGTTTGGTTGGAGGGGAAAAGAGAGAGGGGGATTTGGAGGGGAGGGAAAAAACTTGAACTTTAAATACTCATGTTTAATGGTTTTATTCATCTATTGTAACAGCGTAATAGTAATTTACTAATTTTTCCTTCCCTCCCCTTACTAACCAAACAAGTGGTCCCCTTCCCCTCCTTTGAAGTTTGAACTAAAATGAGACAAAAGTTGGTAAATTGTCCAATTAAAGATATGGAGGATGCTAACCTTCACATAACAGTTAAATAGTTAGCATGCTGTGCATATATTTACAGGCACATTCATGTGTGCATAAAAATTTATAGGACTGGCATTCTTATATGTACTTACATGTGTGTGTAGTTGTCCCTAAGATTTTGTGTTAGTTTGTTTGATCTTAAACAAAAATGTGATTATACGATAGTTTTTTTTTTTTAGTTTTTTAAGAAGAAATTAATTTTAGCTTTTGAGAAAAGTACTAACACAACTATTTGTGCGTGTGTGTTTAAACTTAGTTGTCATACATTTGTTTTTATAAAAAATGTTATAATTAAACTATAAAAGAAGCACAAACTAACTGGCCCTTTATTTTAAATTAAATAAATTTAATACCATTTATGTCACAATTTTGCCTGAGGTTTTATCCTTTTTCATAATTGCATTCTTCCACCTTAATGGAGTAGGAACTACAGTCCAATGCTCCTCTTCTATATTTCTGGTATGCTGAGGTGGAGCTTGCAAATAACTCTGCTAATGATCGTGAATCTTCATCTCGTGGAATACATATATTATCATGCTTAGGAAGTGGTACAAAGTACAACCCATTTAAAAGTCAAGCATCAAGTTTGCTACTGCTTAGAGCACATCAAGGATTTAAAGAAAAACTGAGAACAGTGTGGTCATCTTGGGTTCGTGGTATAATAAATGACCAGTCTGTAGCTCTAATATGTTCTGCTGCATTGTTTGAGGAGCTAACCACTGGATGGGATGCGGGCATTGAAGTTTTGAATCAAGCTTTTTCAATGGTGCTTCCAGGTTATGTCTCTTCAGTAATTGATCTTTTAGAAAACATGAGACCTTTAAGATAAGTGTGATTTTATTTTAAAGTTCAACTAGGTATAATTTTTCTTATGTTTAAATACATTTTTGGTCCTTGCAATTTAGCGCTTTTTTGCTTTTCGTCCTTGCAATTTTTATTTTTTGTTTCTAGTCCTTGTAAATTATGTTTGTTCTGTTATTAGTCCTTAAAGGACTTTAGATTGTGCTTTGAACAGTGGAAAAAGCGTTATCTAAAGCGTCATAAGGATGAAAAACAAAACAAATATAATTTGCAAGGACTAAAAACAAAAAAATAATTTTGCAAGGACTAAAAGTAAAAAGCACTAAATTGCTAGGACTAAAAAAATATTTAAGCCTTTTTCTTAACATTACCCAATCTTCCCCTCAACAGTCTTCTTTTTCATTTGTTGACAACTGGTGAGAACTGTAATTTTACTATTCGGGCATCCAAAACTTCCAAGTCTTCATCATGAATATACTGTTTATTGTAAAGCTTATGTAAGAAAAATTTAGGTTGCTCACTCTCTCCCCTTGTATTTATTTTGGTAGGGCAGGATTGTAAGGAACTTTTTAGTGACAAATGAATAATATTAATAGGCTAAATTCAGTATATTGAGTTTTATGAAGAGCCAGGTTTATAAATCTGTGGTTGATGGAATTTAATCTTTACTGTTATGAAGTATACATGGTTTTTGAACTTGTATTGATCTCATTAATTATGATTTCAATTGGAATAAGTTAGCTCACCTACCATAGGGATGCTGCTAGGAATTGATATTTGTTGTATCTTGATGCACTGTTGCATGCCTATTTCTCCTAAATGTCATGTTATTTCAGTTAACCTATAGACACATGGATAGATTTACAATGCATGTTTTTTGTATCTTTGTTCTTTGATGGAAAGAAATTTAACATGATTGCAATTGAAACATGGTATATAATAAATAAAATTTCCATTGGCTCAAACTCACAGGAAGTACAATACCATGTACTGAAATGCTCTGATATTGTTTCCTGTAGAAGCAGTTTGTACTGTCACCAGTCTTTGTTGCTGCATATTTGGTACTTATGATGTCTATCTAATGCTTGCAAACCTGCAGAAAGAAGAAGTCAAGGTTATCAGCTTGAATTTTTGTTTAATTATTATATAAAGATGCTTCAAAGACATCAGAGACAATCAAGTCTGATGAAAGTTTGGGAGTCCATCTTGCATGGCCTCCAGATATATCCCTTTAGTCCTGAACTTCTAAAAGATGTGGTGGAGGTTGGCCATTATTACACTACATCTAATAAATTGCGGCGGATTCTAGATGACTGTAGTTACAAGTACGTTCCTTGTCCATATAGCTTCTGATTTTGTCAGAATGTCATGGTTTGATTAGACAGAAATTTCAAGACAAAATAATAATGGAAGAGTTTAAACTTGAAAGATTTTAAAATGGTTTCTTACCAGGGTCAACAAGAACAAGTTGATTCTCATTTCTCAGGGAAGATGTAGACCATTGATGAAAATCTGTAACTTTTATCCTACAAGTGAATTCAAGTTTAAAGTTACTAGTGTGATGTATGTTTCGAAATTATAATAAAATGACATCTGCTTCAAGAACTATTTTAGGATCTTGATGGGAAAAATAAAGTGAACTAGTGAAGCTTTTTTTCTGTCATATTTTGTTTTGATCCCAAAGGAAGTGGAGCCCCTTCTAAGGCAGTCTGCTATCTCTTCCCAACATTTGATGAAAATGAGAAATAAGGTTCAATAATAATTTTTTTGTTTTTTCCTTCAAAGCATTACCGTGATGTTGCAAAAAGTGCAAGTGGAGTGAAAACTCTCGAAGGTTTTGCACATCAAGAAGAGAAATGAAATGTCGTAGCTTCATAAATAAGAAGTTCTGTTTCTGAAATTAATTGACCCCTATCTGTTACAGCTTTTCTTCCCCTCTCCCCTTGTTTTAGGTTCTAAGTCATCTGTTTCTCCTTCTCTTTTAATGGCAGTAATATTTTCTTTGTTCTACGGATATACAAATCTCTTCTTTTATGAAATAAATATTGTATTTTATATCCTCTTATTTAAGGACGCATATTTCCTTTTTTATTACTATTACAGTTTCACGTGTTTTTTGTTTCTGCACAAGGACATGTATGGTAATTTCAAATGTTCTAGTTGGTTTATGCAAATTTTCTCTAATATAAACTTAGCAATAATTTTGCAGGAAACCATCTGTAGTTCTCTGGCTTTTTGCGTTGTCATACGAAATATTTAAAGGTGGTTCACACCACAGAATCCGTGGATTGTTCGAAAAGGCATTGGCTAACGACAAGCTTTGCAGCTCAGTTTTGCTGTGGCGTTGCTATATTATGTTTGAGATGGAAATTGCACATGATCCTTCTGCAGCTCGACGTGCTTTCTTCCGGGCTATCCATTCCTGCCCCTGGTGAGACCTATGTTTTAAATAACTGAATGATATTTTCTTAGTAAATTGATTTTGCCACAGTCGAGGCTGAAAACAATTTATTTATGGATGTGATGGGGCTTTGATTTCTAGTTCTAATTCTCACAAAAATGTTCCCTCACCTATTGTTATTATATTATTATTATTATTATCATCATCATTATGGTCATTACTAATCTTACGCATACCAGGTCAAAAAGGCTATGGTTGGATGGCTTTCTCAAGCTGAACTCTGTCCTTACTGCAAAAGAGCTATCTGATCTACAGGAAGTCATGCGTGATAAGGAACTGAATTTGAGAACTGACATTTATGAGATCCTTTTGCAACAGTCGTGACATTCGCCCTCCCACTACTGCTAGAATCCGACTGTATGTAAGACAGGTCCATGATGCAGTACTCATAGTATTGGACTTGTATGTAAGATAGTTACATGATGTATATTGTGCTTCCATATACCCTTTGTGAGAAAAAAGATTCTTGATATAGAAATTTTGTCACTCATCTTTTCGATTAGTATGATTACTGCAAATTAATTAAAATTTATAAGAGACTCGCTTTTACAAGAATGAAATTTATTCAATAGAAATTGAGAGAAGGATACTGAATAGTAGGAGGTACTAGCAAGTGTTAGGGTTGGCTTAGACTTCCTTCAAATTGTACATCAGTAAAAAATACGAAGTTGGTGACCAGTAGTAGTAACACTGAATAAAAGAAGGCAACACTACACGCACATATGCTTACATTAGTGCATCATGTCATAATTCATGATAGATGGTTTAAGGCTGGAATGAGATTGTTTTCAAATAGAGTGTGATGTGATGATATGAAAAGAAATTTGTTTGATTGAAATATGAAAGGGAGATAGAAAATGTTGGCATGACAAAAATAATGCTACTAAAGTGTTAATATGACAGCGTAATATATTCATTCAAAGATTATTATAAATAAATAATAAATCAATTTTTGTACATGCACATATAATGCAAGTCACGTATTCTTAGGGTTAGGCAACAGTTTCTTTAATTATTCGTTAATACAATGATTACAAAATGATTGAATGGCCAGTGACAAGGAATTAAAAAAAATGAACTAAAACTAAAATAAACTGAATAATTTTCAATACACAGACTATTATCTATTTTATGTCTTCAGCAAAAGAAAAAACAATTATTTTATGCATTTATTTCTTAAATCTACCAATATGATCAGGTGGAAGGTGCTTTATGTGGAAGAATGTAGTCTCCTTGATATGAAGAGTAATAAGTTCAATTATATCTTCATCATACAACTAAAGATGACACGTGTAAAACTCCTTGTTGGGGACAAGAATTAAAAATTAACAATAACATTTTAAAATAAACTGATAAGGGAGGAAAAAAAAAGTCTAAGATAGACATTGTCAATAATAATTAATTATTTCATTCAACATTAAACTTATACAACATTATTGATTATATTTGGTGTTAGAAATATGCTTTTTATTTTCAGAAAACGAAATTACTAATATATACTTATTTTTTTTTACAAAGAAGTATTTTATCAAGTTATAACTTCAATTTCTTAAAATTCATCAAGATTATAACTTGCTAAAAAAAACCTCTTTTAAGAGAAAGTGCATGTGTTAATAAATTCTTGTAGAGTTTGCTAATATATTGTTTTTAGAAAAATATTTAACAAATTATAACTTTGGTTTTCTTAAAATACACTTAGGATGTAATTTTAATATATTTTTTTTCTAAAAAAATTAGGTATGTTAGTAAATTTATTTAAAAATTAAATATACTAACACTTATCAAGTATGGTTAAAATGAGTTAGATATATAACATACATGACTACAAAAGAATTTCTCTGAGAGAGGGAGAACATGACCATCTTGTTTTCAATACCATGAGATTGGCATAAAATCATCAGATAAAGTAAATAGTTTAATGTAATCTTGTTGTTGACTTGCAAAAACAGCTAACAAAACCGTAGTATTCTCGTAATACGATGTGACATATAATTTGACCTCTTTTTTCAATTCCTTGATCTCTCTATTTCTGACTTAGTCCTTTGATCCTTTCATCATTTTGGTAGGAAAAGTTTTATTATTTTTACTCGCATCACATTTTACACCTTATGACAAATATTTTCTGTTGAAAATTCTGACAAAATCTTTGTTCAATTAAGCCATATTCTGCCTAACGGGTGAGTTCTGATTATGGGATCTCACGTTCATGGGTTTTAAATCGTATGATAAGATTAAATAACATACAAAAATAAGTAGTGTTTGATTATTGCCGGTGAATGCTTGTAAGCAAATGTTAAGCCATAAATTCCGCTTGAAGTCAACTCTATGGTGCTAAACATAAGCATTGGGTATTTAGTTTATTCATTTATGTTTTAAGGTTTAATAACAGGGATGCAACTCGCACATCTGGATAGATTTGAAGCTATGGGAAAGACTTGCATAATTAAATGAAACTATAATTAATAAACCATGCTTGAGTGTTTGCATTGTTGAGGTGTTTATAAATGAGGATTACAACAAACATTTTTTCTTTGATGATAAACTATTATTAATGAAAATATAGTGCCAATTAAATGTTTGCATTGTTAAGGTGTTTATAAATTACCATTCCAACATATTTTCTTTGATGATAAACTACTTGTAGTCTTTTACTATATTTATGGCCATTAAATCAAATATGTTTTTAGGAAAAATTTATGTTTTAGTCTCTATAGTTTGTAAAAAAATTTTATTGTAGTTTTTATACTTCAACATCGAATATTTTGATTTCTGAACTTTTATTAATCAGTATTTTTAGTCCCTCAGGACAAACGCGTAAGAAATAATTTAAAATTACATGAACTAAAATTATAAATTTCATAAATTATAAGAACTAAAGATATTTTTTTTCTTGTTTTTATCAAGTGATAAGTAACACCTCGAACGAATCATACTGAAATGAGAGGAATTCAAAGATTTTATAAGTATGAGATTATAATAACTTGAAGAAATTAATTGATACTACCTATACCTATAAGATACATATACTTTTTGGTAGTCTATTACTTAAGAACTAAACAATTAAGTGTACTTGACATGAAAAAGATTATCCACATATATAGAGTTTTGACGGGTATGGTTCTAAATAATAAGGATGTTAAGTGAAGTATTCGTAATATGAGAGTCATCGAAAAGTTGACAATTAAAAACATTATATGATAAAGTTGTCTCTTACTAGCTTTTCTTCCAACATTATACATTGCATTGCACATCTTGACTCATCAAATATAAGTCACTTTGAAGATGTTCATGCCTAAATGCTAACCCATAATATCTAAATCCAAAGTCAAATTAATATGAAGACACAACATATATACATGCATAAAAAAATACCATTAAGTGCAAACCCAATCAACAGTTGCATAATGAATAATTATCATAACAAAGTTTGCTGGCTGGTCAACTATATGCATATATATCAGTATGAGTAACGAAGCTATGATGGAATCATTATATATAGCCAAAACAAGCTTGGGCTAAACAAAAAACTCCACCTAGTTATCAACTTCTCCTTTCATAAACCTTTTCAAAACCATATCCACCATGACAAGCCCTCCAATAAGTTTTGTTTTAGCAATAGCACTTTTGGTGCTATTATTCTCAAAACCTTCTCTCACAGTGTTTGTAAGTATTGATTGTGGATCCTCAGAATCTTCCATTGATAAAAACAATATAAGATGGATTGGAGATGATGACTACATTCAACATGGAGAATCTCATCAGGTCTATTTGGGTTCTAACCCATTGAGCACTCTGAGGGTGTTCACAAATAGAAAGAAGAATTGCTATTCCATCAGAGTTGGAAAAGGAGAAAAAATTCTTACCAGAGCAAGCTTTTACTATGGCAATTACGACGACAAATTCTCTCCACCCGTGTTTGATCTTCAGTTTGATGGTAACTACTGGGCTACAGTCAATACATCAAGTTATTATTATTATGTTGATTATGAAGCAATATATGTAACAAAGGGAAACTTCACCAGCATATGTGTTGCTCAAACAAGGCCTAACCAGTTTCCCTTCATATCATCCCTTGAAGTGCGCAGCTTGGACCCCAAAATGTATAGTCATGTTGATTCCAATCACGCATTGATTTTGAAATGGAGATATGCTTCTGGTGGAAATCAGACTATAAGGTATTCGGAATTACAATGCTAATATACTCACCCTTTCTCAAAATTGGATTTTAGAAGTATATATTATGGTATTTAAACTCAAAATTTGAATTTCCCACTCTCTGTATAGTATATACAAGGAATTAAGGATTCCCTTATTTCAAACTAGCAAGTTTAATTACTCATTTGGTATGTGGCTAAAAAAAATTCCTTTAATCTATATACTTAAAAAGTCCCTTTGCAGCACATACCATTTTAATCCCTTTAGTCTTTACACAAATCATTTTAATCCCTTTTTGTCCCTAGAATAAGAACTACTAAGTATTAAAAATCGTATGTTTAAGGACTAATATGTATGAGATGTTTTTAAGTATAGGAATCAAAGGCCAAAATTTTTGTAACTATAGAATCAAATGAGTAATTAAACTTTAGTTTAACATTTTAATTATCGAGTTGAAATTTTTTCTTATGAGATAAAATAAGTCCAAAAATTAGTTTAATTGATTTTCAGGTAGTATATAAATATTTTTATATTATTAACTAATACAAATCAAGTTAATTATGACTGCTAAGGTAATTATTAGTTATAAAAGTCAATAAATCTATCATTTTTAATAATTTGTGATTGCACAACAACATAAAAGCTCAACCCTATTTGGATGTATTTAAATTAAATGATATTTGGATGTATAACTTTAATTTGTTGTATAGTATATTTTCAAAAATAAAAATCTATTAGATCATACATGAATGTATAAGGAGATCTAATTCAGTTGATTGAGTATGATAAATGAATTATTGTAAATTCTTTGATATTGTTTTCGATTCCTATGAATAAAAAAAACTATACATGAATGTCCATTTATTTGGTGCTTGACGTTGTTATTGTTGCATCAACCGGAATATGCTAGGTACCCAGATGATGTTTTTGATCGAATATGGACGCCAGCTGATGGCATAGGGCTTTCTGAAGTCAAGAGTGAGGCATCTGGCATAGACATTAGTACAGCAGAAGATCATCCACCAGAAGCTGCACTTGAAAATTCTATTGTTTCCTCAAGCACTAGACAATACATGCAGTTCATCAATAGGCTTCCTACAAAGGAACTTCCTATTTACATCACTGCTTACTTCTCAGAAGTGATGAAAAGTGCAGTTGGCAAAAGATCCATTCAGATGTACATAGACAACAAGCCCTTTTTAAGTCCAATAGTTCCTCCTTTTGGAAGCGTGAAAGAAGTGTACATCACCAACATGACAGCTTCAGCAGAGACTTCGTTTGTTTTGCAGGCTTCAGAAACTTCCACCCTTCCTCCTATAATCAATGCTGTTGAAGTTTATACATTAAGTGACACATTAACTGCAGGAACTGATAGCAGAGATGGTAAGTGTGTTTATATTGCCATCAAAATATTGATATATATATATATATAGGGAGAGATAGAGAGTGTATCAAATGATAAGTCTTCCTAATATGATAAATGAGAAGTTGAGAACTACAAATATAAATTAAAATAATTAATATTAAAAGAAAAATGTACATGACTACTAACTAACTTTTACTCCATGCATAGTTGTTTGACTGGATCAAATTTATAATTTTCATCTCACACAATAAAAAGAGCTTTCACTTCATGTGTCCAGTGGCGAACCTACATTGGTTCGAGGGTGTGCACTTACACCCCCTCATTTTTTAAAACTCACTAATTTTGTAAATAAAATCTTATATTTTTATATTTTATTTTATTTATATTTATATAATTGAATCCACTGATTTTATTTTTTATAATTTACACCCACTGACTCAGGATCTTGAATCCGTCACTGCATGTGCCTCCTATATAGATAGATAGATAGATATAAAAGTTCTAAAAGTTGACTTGATTTCTTTTTCTTTTCTATTAACATAGTACTTACACTTTTGCCTTTGTGTTTTCTTTTGTCAACTTAGTGGAAGGTTTGTTACAACTGCAGTTGGCATTTGAAGTGCTTGTGGAGTGGAGTGGAGACCCTTGTCTACCATATCCGTACAACTGGGATTGGATACAATGCACCACTGATGTCAAACCTCGAGTAATTGCATTGTAAGTTGATATCATTAATTTCTTCCAAATAATGTTTTGAAATTATGTACACTCGCTGCTAATTTTTATTTTTATTTTTATGTATATATGATTGAAAAACGTAGGTATCTTAGTGGTTATGAACTGCGAGGCACACTTCCGGATTTCAGTTCCATGAATGCACTCGAAACCATGTGAGATACTTATAAAACTCAGAAGCATGATTTATTCCATCTGTTCTGAGATGATCAAAGAATCGCTTTCTAATTAATTGATAAATTAAACTTCTCTGAATTGCAGTGATTTTCACAACAATACCATGGAAGGCCCCATTCTTGATTTCCTTGGTCTCCTGCCTAACCTCAAGACACTGTAAGCTTCATTCTTATATACATTGCTGTTTCAACAAATGCAACACATGCTTTGAGTTCTATGCATTGAAATTTTTTCCAATTCTTTGGGCAGGAATTTGTCTTACAATAGGTTCAATGGTACCATACCCGCATCTCTACAAAATAAAAACATTGAGCTTGAGTAAGTTGATTTTTTTCTCTTCTTTTTTCATAATGAGCAGATACAATAGATATAAACCTTTTCATACTGTTGTACATTTTTTTACTTTCATTTCCTAATTTTAGTACAACAAACAATTGCCTCTCGGGAATGAAGTGTCAGCCTCTCAGTGACTTCCTAATTCCACCACCACCACCACCTCAACCTTTTTCAGGTGATGAACAAAATATTCCGTCACCACCATCAGAACTTCATGCTGGGGATGAACCTTTGGGAGCTGGAAGTCTGAAGATTAATGATCTGAACATACCATTCATAGTAGCTATGCAAACTTTGCTACCACTGCTCTTCATTAAATTTCTATGAATGCGAAAGTTTTGTTTAATATTTATTTTAATCTTCATGAAATGATCATACAAGCCTTATACTGTGTGTGTCTTCTAATGTTTGTTTCCAACTAATTTCTTTTAATTTGTATATTAGCATGTGTATTTGAATGACTATATGTAATGCTACAAGTGATCAGTGTGCCGAAAGTTATGATCATATTGAATAACGAGTACTGATTATTGTAAATTCCAAATTTGTCTCACAAGTGGTTAATAATGCTATAAGATTCTTGAAATGTCTAACAATAGTTAACCACTTGTGAAACAAAATTAAACATATTTATATATGCTGGGCTGGTCCTGACATTTATGGCCCTAAGATGAAGTAATTGATGGGGGTTCTTTATATACAAGTATTATAAAATATAAACATATGTTCCATTAAAAAGTTAGATATGTAATTTCATTAAAATTATATGTTTTATTACATAACAAAATATTTTATCTACTAAAAATACACACAAATAAAAAATATTACATATTGATAGACATTTAATTTTTTTTTGGAGGAAATTAAAATTTTGTAAACTTTAATGTTTGGGTAAGTTAAATTTAAGAATTGCAAGCCTTGAAAACTCTTTTTCCCTCCTCACGTTAAAGTTTATTTTTGGCTGCTTCAGTCACGGTGTCTAGTGTTGTCGCCCCTAGAAACAACCCTAGAGCTGGGCCTGTATATATGGGATTAAATGTGTCTGCTAGGCACAAATGGCTATTAATGCTTTTGAAATTATATGATTAGTTGATTGAGTTGTTTTCTAGTAACCAACCAATTGTACATATCCTGTACCTGTTCTCAATCAAGCTCAAGTTGATTGTGGTATTTTAGAGAAAACACAGGATATAGCCAGTGTGTTATTTTGTTTTACCGTATTAAAACTTTGTGATTAATTTAAACTTCTCAAATTTCAAGATTTGTTAGTTCATTATTTGCATGAAACATTTTATACATGTAAAAATATGTATTAGCTGCGAGAACTATCTTGGTTTTGCAGAGATATGCTCTGTTGCCTTGTGCATAAGATCAGTTTTAAAGTTTTCAAAATTCATATATATTGCAACATTTTCATCAAGTACTATATATATGAACAAGAAAATATGTATAATTGTAAAAGCACGGAGAACAAAAAATTGTAACATCCTATTTTTTATGAATTAAATTAAAAATGTTTTTTTAATCTAAAATAAAGAGTTTTTTAAAAAAATGATGAGACTTTTGTAATTAAATAAATAAAGAGAAATAGTTGTATTGAAATAATGATTTGAAGAAAAAATATATTTGATTTATTGATTTGATGAGAAATAAAATAAAGTTTCTTTTTATAAAATAATAAAAAATAAATAAATAGAGTAAATGACAGGTTATATCTTAGGTCATGCTAGGTCATTTTTGAGATTCAGAGTGGTTTCTCTCTCATTTTCCCTTCTCCTCCTCCCAAGGCTCTCTCTCTTCCCGCCGCATACTACCAAACCTGTTTCAGAAAAATTACAATTTCAGACTCAATTCACTGTTGGATCGTTGTGAAATTTAAGAATCAGGTTTCCAACTCAATTCCTGAAGAAACCCAAAATTATCTCAGTAAAACTACTACGACCCCAGATTCGTTAATCATTAGATTGTCGTGAAATTTTTATATACGGTTCGCGACTCATTTCCGCAAGTCTTCACCCTAGGGATTTGAAAATAATCTCTATGGGGGGAGAAAGATGCATCGCAGGTACGACCATGGAATGAAGGCTTCAATCCGTTCTCTTTCTCTCTAATGTTTGAAATCCTATCCGTTAGAGAAACTTGAGGAATTTTAGGAAATCGCTAGTGCTATCACAATACACACTTGAGCCCGTTTAGAGGTAAGAGATGAGTTTATCGCAATTAGAGTTAGAATGAACAAGTTTAGGGATCCTTAGAAGATTAAATTGATTTATTTTGAGATGTTTATTAAATTATAATTTTTTGTTTACAATTATAAATACAATATTATCATCTTTTACGTACCAATTGATGTTCTGATAAAAATTGATTGATAAACTTTAGTGCTCTTGATATTTTTAATGTTTTGACCCATGATTTTGATATAATTGTGTGAAATTATTTGAGGGATTTTTGGATTCATGCAGACCTCATTTTTCTTTGGATACGTGGCCTGTTTATGCTATGCTCTCTTCTTATTGCTTGGAACTGTTGGATTCCGTGCTTCTTTGCTCTTTGTCTATCACCACATTTATGGATCCATTAAGTGTGGCGGTGTGTAGGCATTTTGTGCTCCCAAGTCTACTAGAGCTTTTGTCTTCATTTCACAGGGCATTCAGTAGAAAATTATAGTAATTTTGCAGTATTTTTACATGCATGTGTGTAGCTTGTCAGAATCGATACAATTGTGGAATAACCAGTAAATTTATGGTGCCATCATGGATCTGAACATGAATGTACCTGTAAATATACTTTGAAATAAAAATTGGTAACTTATGATTAACACATTGTTAATTGATGATGCATCAAACTGTAAAAAATTCTTTAGTATTGATACGCTATTTGTCTGTTAAGAGTTTGATTGGTACACTGTCACGATTGTTTAGAAGGTTAATTAAATTTTAAGTTTCTACAAAATATTATATTTTTATTTTTAGCCCTTGTAATTTTTTTTGGCCATAAAAATTGGTAACTTATTTTTTTTAGGTTTAGTTCCTCTCCAAGTCTCTGGGGCTAAAATTGATGAATAAAAATAAATGTCACACTAAAAATGATTAAAAATACTTATAGGGACTAAAAATACAAATAAAGTTTTTAGAGGTCTACATGACAATATAATCACTTACAATTCCTTATTTGATGCTTTGTGCAAAAATTGTCATCTTGATAGAGCAACTGCATTATTCAATAAAACTGAAGACCAGGGAATTCAGCCAAATATATTACACATATACAATATTTATTGATGGGCTGTGTAAAGGTGAAAGGCTTAAGGATGCATGATGAGAATGAAGGTAGTCCTCAACAATGCACAAGAGGTTTTTCAGGATCTCTTGATTAAAGGCTATCAACTTGATGTCCCGTTGTATACTGTTATGATCGATAGACTTTGTAGAGAGGGTTTGTTCGATGAAGCATTAGCCTAATTTTGTTGTTAGGCTAATTTTGATCGATGAAGCAATAAACTGTCTTGGAGATCTAGAAGTATCACGTGTGTGTGTGAAATTTTAAGAACAAGGGAAGAATATAAAGTGAGTTTTTATTAAAATGCCAGGAATTCTTTTTCTATCCATCTTATTCCTTTAAATGGCCCGGCAACATTGATGAATCCATGCCATGGGTTGCATACGTAAATATAGAGATACACATTTAGGGTGTGTTTGGTTTAGAGGATAGAAATAGAAGATTTTTTTTGTTTTATTAAAGTGTAAAAGATGTGAGTTCCACATGAAAAGTACAAAATTTCTCTCCTAGTTCCCTCCTCCCATCTTAAACCAAACACAGCCTTATATGACATTTTGCTGCTATTAGGAATGATTTCAGGAATCTCAATCCCAAAGCTCTTCCAAGGTCTTGTAAGGCCCATTTTCTGATACAAAAGTTATTCCGCGATACATCCTACGCTGCGGAATCTGGCTGAATTTCTGTGATTCCTCTTGGCTCAGTTCCCAGTCAAATATGTCAAGGTTTTGTTTCATCCTCTCCTTGTTGAAGCTTTTCACAATTGCAATTGCCCCTTGCTCATATATCCATCTTAGTGCAATCTGCATGACAATGACATTGCCCATTGCAAATATACTTATAGTTTTCTTTTGAACCATCAACTATAAAAAAATATATTTATATCTTGAGTTGAGTAACCATGCTAGCACAAACTTACACACCCATAAATACTACTCTCATTCAAGTTAAAGTTATTGGATAGTGCTGCTGAAACTTGTTCTAAATGGTCAAGGTTGAGCATACACCTCAGTTTATTTTTATTGAATGGTAGAAATAAAGAAATGTTACACTTCAAATATGTACTTGGCTAAAGACATGAAAAAAAGAGTAGAGACTAGAAGATCTTATTGCCATTATATTTTGTTATAGATTTTGAAATTCATGGTAAAAAAAAGTAGAGTTGTAATGGATGATGATTTAAGACTGAGATACTAAGAGCACCTGAGCCATGCTCTTCTGTCGTTCACAAGCAATTTCCTTAAGGATTGGGCTCTCCATAACTGCATTTGTACCTTGAGCACTTTTGTAAGCTCCTAGTGGTGACCATGCACTCACATGAATTCCTTTCTGCTTGCAGAATTCTTTGAGTTTCCCCTGCTGCCATGCTGGGCTCATTTCCACCTAAAACCAATGGAAGGAATCAACACCGCCAAGTGTTTCATTGCTGCGTAAATATCAACCTGCATGCAATTGCTAAAACTTCATACCTGATTGACAGCAGGAGGGATGGTTGCATTTTCCAGGAGCTGGCTTAGCTTTTTGATGCCGAAGTTGCTAACACCAATAGACTTGGCTAAGCCCAATCTGTAACACTCTTCCATAGCCTCCCATATTCCTTTCATGTCAAAGGAGGGAAGCACATTCTCCTTTAATATATTATGGTACCCTTTGGCTTCAGGTTTCAGCCTCACTGGCCAATGAATCAAATAGAGATCTACATACTCCAATCCCAACTTCCTAAACAGTTTTGAGGAAACTTATAATTACATAGGATGCAACCAGAGAAACAAAGTATAGAATAGATACAAAATAGATTTAATTACTCATTTGGTTCCTATACCTGCATAATCTTTACGTTTTAGTCCCTACACATTTGATGTGATCAATCATACATATACTTTTTAAAACGAATTAAAATCTTCTTATAATTTGTTTAAGTTCTTATAATTTTGAACATCAGGGATTAAAACGAATTAAAAAGTGTATGTGTAGGGACTAAAACGAGTAGTTTTTAGGTGTAGGGGGTAAAACATAGAGATTGTACAAATATAAGGACCAAATGACAAGGGGAATGTGGGGGGAATCCATGAAATGGATCCGGGCTATTGGTGCTCTCTCAGCTGACCCTGTCAGTCATTTTATCCAATTCTGTAATGGATTTGGTGCAGGGAGTAAGTACAGCAGGGTGTGTGGGTGGTGGATAGCTTTAACCCTTACCATTTGGCAGCACAGGAATTCCTTGCTTTTCAAGGGGACCCTTTTTGATCCTCATAGAGTGATCGATGAGGCTCTTTTCCTTGCCTGGTCCTGGTTAAAAGCTAGAGACAAAGGCTTCAATACCCAATTTAATCACTGGTCTACTAATCTACAGGAGTCATTTGGCTAATTTTTGTATTTCCTTCTTGGTAGGGGCTTGTTTGGGATTATGTTTGTTGGGTTCTGCTTTTGGAAGGTGGCACCATAGGTGTCTTGTAATACTTTCTTAAGTACCTCTGGTACTGAATAGTTTTAATAATAATACTATATTTGCCTTCCAAAAAAAAAAATAAGGACCAAATGAGTAATTAAACATGATATATACTTACTGCAGGGAGGTCTTAAGAGCTGGAACAACAAGGTCAGGATGAGCATCAGTGGACCATAGTTTTGATGTGATGAATAATTCCTCTCTGCTATTTATGAGGCCTAGCTCTAAGGCCTTTGCCACAGCTTTGCCTAGAGACTCCTCACTTTCATACAGAGAAGCAGTATCAAAGTGTCTGTAGCCAACCTCAAAGGCATCAATAAGGATGGAGGTGAGAGCTTCATGTGATGGAAGAGGAATTGATGCGGTTCCTAGGCCTATCACTGGCATCTTTTTCCCTGAGTTTAGTATCACTTCTGGGATTTTCTTTGCTTCCATATCTTCTTTTGGGTCTGCTGATACGTGTTGAATGTTGTTAGTATATATGGAAGTTTTATCTAGTAAGTCAATTGTTTGTATTCACACGTTATGCTATGCCTACGTAGAAAACTAGAAACATGGATTAATATCTGCCAAATTAACTGAATTTTCCCCCTTCGCATTTTTGTTTTGAGGCTTGGACACAACTTTTTTTTTTTCCTTTATTTATTTGGTTGGTTCGTCATAGGTCCAAACTTTTTTTTTTGTTTGACCAAGTTTTTAAAAAAATCGGTTGATTTATAAAATATATTCACGGCAAATTCCAAGTTTTCAGCAATGTATATCTACGTATTTATAAAATATATTCACGGCATATTCACTAGGACAGTGTTTGTAGAAATATTGTGCATTAATTTTTTTCTTCCAAAATGCCGTGATAATTGTCTAGATTACTTAAATTTCACATGTTTCATAAGGTAATTAATCTAATTTTACCTAATTTTAGAGTGTTGTTTTACTCATTTTTATCTTAGCTTGGTAAATATTAAATTTTTATTATAGACTTAGTTTCTTGGGTTGCATCTAATATTTTTTGTCTACTTTTTGTAAAAGTGGAAAAACTTTAGAGCTATTTTTTTATAACAAAAAGCAAAGTTTGATGTAGTTAAGCTTAAAAGTGGAGCTGGAGCTCAATTTGGCAGCAAGAAAAATGACTTCTTCGAGCTTCAGCTAAATTTTGGAGCTTAGCTAGTTTCTGGTTTTTTTTTTTTTTATTTTAGCTTATTTAGAATTTTAAACTCAGTTAAAAGTCACTTAAAATAGAACTTTTGGTTCTTATATAAATAGGGTTGACGGTCATTTATGGGGAGATATATACTTCATTTTGGACGTTTTTGCTGACCCATTGCAAGAAAAAAGCTTCCTTTGGGGCTCTATTCTTCATCTTGTTCTTCCCTCCATGTGTTTTGATGCTACTCATGGTCATCAGTAGCTAAATTCCTCCATTGTTGGAGTTGGGTGTAATCAAATTGATATATATATATATATATATATATATATATATATATATATATATATATATATATATATATATATATATTTAGTGTATTGATGTTAGTAGCTTGCTTCTTTGCTTAATGCTTGTTTTGGCTTGATCACTCATGACATGTTTTGGGGCTTGATTGTTGTTGGAAAATACTTTCGTAGTCTTGAACTGAAGCAAAATATCCAATGAATTTTGTTTCTAGGAATGAAGCTCAACTCATTAGTTATCTTGAGTCACTAAACTTATAGCTAGTTCCTTTAGTATGTTCCTGAGAAATCAGGACTTAATAACAAAATTAAGACTCTTTTCACCTAAGGGATTATGACTAAAAAAATATGTATTGACCGATTTTAGCATTGGTTCACATCGGATATATGTATTGTGCGTTCAAGCGAGAAGAGAGTGAAGTTTGATGAAGCCTACCCTTGACAATATCTTTATTATTTGAAGAACTGATTTGTTCAAGCTTTATTTTTATTCAAAAATCACAAAAACAGTTTCTTTAACTTTGTTACCACACTTGTTCTGTTTTTAACTTACCCAAAATCAACTAAAGTTCGTGTTTTTATCGCTTTTTTGCGATATTCATTAGCCTAAGTTAATATTTACGTGAAAATTGTTAATATTATGCAAGTCTCTAGGAAAATGATATCAAAACTTTTCATTTAACTATTTGTACAATTTGATACTCTTGCCAAAGAAATAAGATGCCGCAAGTAACTAAGCAAAATCCATAAACATTTGCATAGAATGTTAGTGCAGTATGGTTGGTGGTGATGGTATGCATTGATGACAAATATATATTTTTTATATTTCCTTTGAATGGAAGAGGCACCACAACCTCACTCCAATGATAAACATGCCACACTCTTATTCTACTCAAGGTCTCAATCAAGGGCACTTGTGAAATAAATACTAAGGGCAGCCAGGTCCTTATATGAAGTTATAGCCAACCATAATGATAATAATAATACAAGACATCTTAATAACATGGAATTCAAATCTTGCTTATTTTCATAGTTTATATCCCAAAACATAGTTTTATCCTTGAAGAAATACTTAAACGTCTCCATCCCAAAGTTCTTCCAAGGTCTTGCAAGACCCATTTTCAGATAGCCATATGTCCCCTGTGTATTGCCTGCGTTGTGGAACCTGACTGATCCTCTCTAAATCCTCTTCACTCAGCACAAAATCAAATATGTCCAGGTTCTGCTTCATCCTCTCGCTGTTGGTGCTTTTAGCCATGGCACTTGACCCTTGTTGGTACACCCATCTAAGTGCAACCTGAAATGACAGTGTCATCATGAATCAATAAAGCAACACTTTCTGTTGGCTGCTGGCAGTTGGTAGAAATGTTTTAAAGGTTGAGCAAAACAAGAAAACAAGAACCATTTTGTCCGCCTCTTGCTTACTTCAAGGGTGGTTCTGATACTGACCAATTTGACCACTTTACAGTTGATGATAATGTTACTATTAACAAAAATGCTCTTGTGAAGTGTGTACAAGCGAAAAGGATTACTATTTTCTCAAAACTGCTAGCATCATACTCTCTTGACATATTCTTTTTGAACACATTCTCTCTCTACTATGGACTAAAATTTATTGGAAATTATATAATTTTGTTAGTCCTACTAATTACTTAATGAGTCTAACTAATGATTTGTAGTTTTCAATAAATTTTAATCAAAAGTAAAGAGTGTACTGGTAGCACTCCTCTTCTCTTTTCTGTTGTAAGTGTTTGATTGCCTTTAACTTTTAAGTCATAAGCAGTGGCTTCTCTTTCTTCTCATTTCTTTTTTCTAAGAATATGTGAATTTAAGTCACAGTTGATGAACAAGCTGTTCCATTTTTTTCTGAAAATTTACCTGAGCTATGGTCTTCCCTTTTGCCTTTGCTATGTCTTGGAGGATTGGATTCTCCATGACAGCTCCAGAGCCCCAAAATATCTTATAAGCACCAAGAGCTGACCAAGCACTAACATGAATTCCTTTCTGCTTGCAGAACTCCCTGAGTTTCCCTTGCTGCCAAGATGGGTTCATTTCCACCTGAAAAAACCATAATTCAACATCATAA
Organism: Glycine max; assembly: GCF_000004515.6. Lineage (NCBI taxonomy): Eukaryota > Viridiplantae > Streptophyta > Magnoliopsida > Fabales > Fabaceae > Glycine > Glycine max. The sequence goes on from NC_038252.2 coordinate 37,904,390, forward strand.
CATGAGTACTAAGAAGTCCAAGACCATCTTGATAAACCAAATATATATCTTGAGTAGTCAAATTATGGTACCTGATTGACTGCAGGAGGAATGGTGGCTATTTCCAAGAGTTTAGTGAGTTTTTTGATACCATAATTGCATATGCCAATGGACTTTGCTATTCCCAACTTGTAACACTCTTCCATAGCTTTCCATGTCCCTTCTATATCAAAGGGCAGCACATCTTCCTTGGTAAAAACAGTAGGATTTTCAAGATCATGTCTCAGCCTCACTGGCCAATGAATCAGATAAAGATCCACATACTCCGTCCCCAGCTTCCTAAACCACATTGTGTAGCACATAAAGCACTCAAGCAACATTAATAGTTGTAGAAAAATAAAAAAAGCAAGGACAAAACTTAGATGTAGTTCTATTAGTGCTTTTGGTGCTGTTCTCCAATCAAAATTGGAGTTTCACTCAGGTAATCCGTGTAATAGAGGTTTCCATCAAATGCTAACGCGTATTACAGAGGTGAAACTCCTATTCTAATTAAAGAACAGTACTAAAAGCACATATGAAACTGCATCTAAGTTTTGTCCTAAAAATAAAAAAGTAAACACAAACACACTATTAAGATCATTAGGGACAAAGTGAGAAAGGAGATTATATTATATGTACTTTAATGTGGTCTTAAGAGCTGGGACAATAAGGTCACGGTGTGCATCTGTGTTCCAAGGCTTTGAAGTGATGAAAACTTCATCTCTACTCTTTATAAGGCCTTTGTCTATGGCTTTGGCCACGGCTAGGCCTATGGCTTCCTCTGTTCCATACACTGCAGCAGTGTCAAAATGACGGTAACCCACCTCAATGGCTTCAACATAGATAGAAGCAAGGGTCTCATTTGATGGACGATTCTCCACTGAAGTTCCCATGCCTATAACTGGCATTTTGTGTCCTGAATTCAGCAACACATCTGGGATTTTCTTTCCTGCCATCTTCTTTCTTTCTCCTTGTTTCTAACTTTGTCACCAATGTGACTTGGAGTTGGAGTTACTATCTCTTTTTAAGGGTCAAGTTTTGTCCTAAAGTTGATTTAATTTAAAAGGGGTTGTCTATTATTGTGTTCATGATATACGGAGAGAGAAAAAAAAACATTATTTAAAAAGATTAAATTAAAACTTTTTTTAATTACTAATTTGATACTTATAAAATCCTTATATTTTAATCTTTACATCTAAATAATACTCATTTTATTCCTTACACATGCGCTTTTTAATCTATTTTAACCTCTGCCATCTAAAATTTAAAGACTAAAACACATAAAAAAAAAATGTTTGAATGAAAACTAAGGGGTGTTTGGTTTCACGTTTGGCCATCTAAATTGATGTTCACCCTCAAAAAGTTGTAACTGCATGCTCGGCAAATCGTTGTTACATTTGAGTTGAATGTGACTTTCATCTAAGGTGAGATTGAGTTCAAAGTTACTCCTGATCTCTTGCTTTTCCGTTGAACATAAAAAGTTCCAAACTGTACATTAAATCTACTTTGAACAAAACTTAAGTTTACTAAGTTGAGTTCAAGCAAACTTAACTTTTTGAACTGTAACCAAAATACACACTAAATCGAGTTAAAAAGCGTATGTGAATTTAGGTTCCCAGCGCGGAACCAACCCCAAACCAAACATAACAGAAGAGTGCTGGATAGGTGGTAACAGTGTGAGAATGTTGAGGTATCAGCCTATAAGTGTTTCTTTCTAATAATGCAAGGGAAGATGATAATGTAAAGAGGGTGTGGCTACGATTTGCTCACTCATTGGGATATTATGTAACGTGTCAACTCCTTGGGAGTATTTGATTTGGTAATCTAGGCCCACATTTTAGGCAATGTTGCATGTGAGTCGAATGTCACTATTGATTTTTTCTTTTTTGATATAGGAAGTCACTATCGATAAGAGACCATAATTATTGTGTACTTCAAAATTATGAAACCACTCTTGTTCTGCCACGACTTAGTTTTGTGAACGATAAATGGTGCTAGCTAGTGGCATATAAAGATATCTTATGGTTTTTCAATATCAACCAATCTTCACACACTTTTGTTTGAGACGAGAGCCAGAAAGATCGAGAGGCATATGCAAACAACAATAAGGAAATGTGCCACGTAGACAGAAGAATGAAAACGATGGCAAGTGGCAACGGTTGAGAAATGTGTCCATTATGTTAGGGTTAATCTATCATCTATAATCTATAAAAGAAGTAAAATATTTTATTGAACATATTTTTATATTTATTTTATCTCTATAATTATACTCATAAACTATTTTTTTTATTATAATTATCTTCATAAATTACTCATCGACTTCTATCATTTATTATTTTAAAAAAACATGAAAAAATCATGTATAAATATCCTATTTCTTTTATAGTTATAGATTATAAATTAATCGTAACATAATTGATGGAGTGTCTGTTTTTTCCATATATAAATAAGATTTAAAGACCAAATAAACTTAAAAAGAAGATTTTCATTTTATTTCATAAATTTAAGGATCTTATCGGCAAGAAAGTTAGGCCGCATAATTTTTTTTAGCACGGTATTTTTTTCTTGAAAAGCAATTTCATTGATTTTTTTTAATATTAAATATGGATATCTCTTTTAGTTAAAAAATTCCTACTTTTGAAAAAAAAACTATTTATAACATATAAATAGATAAAAAGAACGGACTTGTTACAATTTATGCTCTTGAATTTCTAAATAGCGTTACGTATTGATAAAATAAAAAGTTTTTACGTCGTTATCTACTTATCTAATAAAAAAATTAACATGTATAATAAATTAATTTTTATAATAATTACACTACAAATCATAGTTACATACTGTATATTTTAATTGATTGATAATATAAACAAATTTACAGTGGAAATATATCGAAATTAAACTCTTATTTGAAACCCTGTTTTCTAAAAGTAAACATCTTAAAAGAGCTGATACACATAGTTTTCCCCTTTAATTTGTGGATGAGGAAGCAGAAACAGTATTCCTGAAATTCATGTCCACTCAATCCCAAAGATCTTGTGGAGTTTTGTGAGGTCCAAATTCTCCCACTGTTGAAGCTCTTTACTATAAAAATTAATTTTGAATGAAATTGATTTCGGTAGAAATAAAAGTTATTTTTACTTACTTTAATTTTATCATAATTTTTTTATCATAATTGATTTTAATATGATCTTAAAAACAATCCAAATAAATAAAATTTAGTCAAAATCAAAATTGACTTATCTGATGATCTACTATTATTTTGAAGGCTATCCAAACATATACTAAGCCGCTCAAAGCGTGGGGTGGATGCACATTGGAGATTATGGGGGCAATTTTCCCCACCAAGTAAATTTTCTTACTTGAATGTACTAAATAATTATTGTTTTTGCCCATAGAAAATTAAGATTGCTCCAATAAAATACTTTTTTAAGAAAAAGAATGTAAAAATTATTTAAGATAAAAGAAAAAAATTGATATTAATTTTATCCATTTTATCTTTTTAAATTTATAGAAACTTGGATATTTTGATACTTTTTTATTATGAGATTGTGTATTTGTAAAAATTTATAATATTTTTTGTCTATAAAAATATAATATACTATTATTTTGCTCCTACTAAAAAAAATCTGAATCTATTACTTCCTGCCTCGAGCAACAGTGCAATTAAACTGAAAAGCATGAGATAAATACTTCAAAAAAAATAAATAGTTAGCACAAGGCTTGAATTGAGAGATATATAGTAAAAATTTATCAGGTTTTGGAAAATACTTTTGATTTTATTTTTACTAACAACTATAGTACTAATTTCAGTGTTTTTTTATTCAAAAATAAAGAAAAAAATACGGCTATATTTTATATCAGTCTAAACATTTTTTTTCATCCTTCTGAATATATAAGTACAGATTTTCTTGGCTTTTAGTGCTTGTAATTTTCTTTGTTGTATGATCGTCACTCTTGGCCGTTCTGATTGCAAGGGAACCCTCACACAGAGGGCCCCATGCACTCACGTGAATTCCTTTCTCTTTGCATAATTTTCTCATCAGATTTTCCTATGGCCATTATGCTGCGTTCATTTCCACCTGCAAACGACGCATTTTACGGAATAACACAATATTTAAAAGCTGAATTTCATACTCACACTAGTTTCTTTAAATGTAATTTTGTTGGTATTTTTCCTTAACTGTTGATGAAATAGAATACAGTTAAATAAATAATATCAAGTTATATATATGTAACAAAGGGGAAACCATCAGTTGCATTTGCTTGTAGTTTAATTTTAGTACTCAAAACATAATCATGACAATAATTCAAAACCTTGTGCATTGTCTGAAAAATAAAAGGATGGGATGAAACAAAATTGGTAAATTTGTAGACCAAAAACAAACACATACACACAATGGGGCTTTTCTAGGTATCCAATAACAAATGAACCTTTCCCTAAGCCCAGTTGCCTCATTCTCAAAAGGGCATTTACAAATTACAAAGACTACACATTTGTTACCGACCAAGAAAATGAGACAACACATAATCACATATGTCGTGCTAATGTTAATTATTCACAGAGTTTGGTTTTGGGAAAGAGAAAATAATAAAATAAAATTGAAAAAAAATTGAATTAAAGGACAGAGAAAAAGATATGGAATCAAACATACACTTTAGCATGATAAATAATTGCATTTTATAGAAGTTTGGAAAGCTTTTTCACCCTAAATTACTAACACCAATGGACTTGACCAAGTCCAACCTAGAGCATTGTTGCATGTCCTCTCATAGGCATTTGAGTCTTCACCTCCTATTGTGTGTGGACAAAAATAATCCTTTCACTAATAACCTTATTCTAGAAGATAATTTTTACCTTCCAAAATTATCATTCTGGAATAATTTTGGAGTACTTATTTATATTTTGGAATGATCATTCCAAAAAGTAATTCATCTTAAAAAATGGTCATTCTGAAATAGGATGATATAAAACTATTACAAAATAGTTATTCTAAAAGGTAATTTTTATTTCTAGTTTGAGAGATGAAAATGCCTAATCAAGTAGCCAAGGATCATCGATTTCGGAGGGGAAATGAATTTAGGAAGGATCCGATCCCAAGAGTAGCTATTCCATAATAGAAATAAGTACTCCAATAACTATTATGAAATGACCTTTTCAAGTAAGCAAAAAATTCACTTCCAGAATGGTTATTTTAGAATGGTCATTCAAGAAGCCATTCTAGAATTGTTGTTCCACAACAAATGTCCCTCTTCACACCAAAAACCCGATGTGCAAAGGAAGAAGGGGGAAGGTGGTGGTGTGACGTCATGAGGAGGATGCAGGGGTTGGTGCCGTGGAGGACAAGGTTGTTGTCGTCACAGGAGGGTGAAGGAGGTGGTGTGATATGAAGTAGAAGGTTGTTGTCATTGTTGGTGAAGGAGGAGTCATCGCAATACGAGTATGCTTGTGAGGGAGGTGTCATAATTGGTGTTAAGACTATAAATAGTCTAAGGGAGATGTTAGAATATTTAAATATTTTCAAATATTTATGGGAGATGAAGGATTAAAATACCCTTCTCATGTCCCTTTCATGTCCAAAGGAACAATGCCTTTGTTGTACTTGATCCCTTTTAACTCCTTGTGTCAACCTCGCTGGAAAATGTATTGGGTAAAGATCCACATGCTCTTGACCCAACTTCCTATGAAAATGTAAAATTCAAATAATTAGACTTTTAGAATGGATGAAACTTGCATAAAACAAATAAAGAAACTTTCAATCAAAATTTAAATTTTATCTTAATAATTCTTAGAATTTGGGTATAATTTTACTAAATCCCAAATTAGATCAAGAGAAGAGAATTGTTCATTACTTATATGCATTATTATTTTAGTGATATTACTAGTTGTGAATGTAAAATCAGTAACATATTTCCTTTGTACTCAAAAAATGAATATATTCACCCTAAAATTTATAGTACAAGTGTAATCCAATAACAAGTGCTTGATGAATTCAACAATAATTTGGATCTAACAAGCAACCCCAAAATCTAGATCTTGGAGTGAAAGTTGTTTTTCCTATCCCAACTTATATACATTATATTAGTCATGCAATAATTAATCATTAGTCGATGTGGGATTTTGAATAATAATCATTGGCTTCCTATTGTTAAATTATTTATAAAAAATTAAATTATATGTGAAACTCTTTCATCAATAATTTTATACAAGTGAATTTTGTCAATCCAAACATCAAATTATAACTTTTTATCACCTCGAATTCTTATTTTATTTTTTAAATAATCAAAATGTTTATATTTTAATTTATTTTTAAAATATATATTACATCAAGTTTGACCAATAAAAATGAGATATTAAATAATTTTAGATGAGTATAAAATTTTTATATATAATTTTTAAAAGATACTTTGAATCTAACATGAATTTTGAGAAAACATTTTTCCAATTACAGAATGCTTAGGTTCAAGTCCATATATATATATATATATATATATATATATATATATATATATATATATATATATATATATATATATATATATATATATATATATATATATATATATATATATATATATATATATATATATATGAATCACAACCTGTGTTGAGACAAGGTAATATTCAAATTGCAAGCTAGCACAGCACACCTTAGATTTCTGTTATTTTAATCGGTTTTTGGCATTTAGACAAATCATATATCCTCGGAAATCACACCTCCCCATCCCAAAGATCTTCCAAGGATTTGTAGGGTCCATCTTCAGTTATAAATTCTCTTGCTAAGACGGCCCTAAATTGTGGAATTTGCTTGATCTTCTCCAAATCAGCCTAACTCAGATTCCAATCAAATATTTGAAGATTTTCATTCATTCTTACTTTGTTGAAACTCTTCACAACTGGAGTGACCCCTTGTTCAAATATCCATCTCAATGCAATCTACAACACAAAAAATAGAAGCATAAATTTCACAAGGACCTAGAATGTTATCCTTTAATTATAGTGCCTATATTATTTGGTTAGGAAGGAAACCAAGAGCAAAGAAATCCCAAAGAGGAAATTCACCTGTGCCACACTCTTGCCTGTTGCAATTGCAATGTCTTTTAGGACTGGACTATCTATCACAGCAAGAGAACCCCATGAAGCACCATTAGCTCCCAAAGGGGACCATGCACTCACATGAATTCCTTTCTCTTGGCAGAATTTTCTCAGATTTCCCTGTTGCCATGCTACGTTCATTTCAATCTGTAAGCAATAACAAGTTCTTGGATGAATGAGAATGACAAATATCTACAGCATATATATTCCCTAAGGAATTTTGTATTAAGACCAAGAATTTGTAATTTCATACATGCACATGTAAACAAGTATTGTTGTCATCCTTACAAGGATTCAGAGATAATGGAGCATTAAAGAAAAAAGCAGCGAATTTGTATACATTAGAAAAAAGGATAGATGTGACTATAACACTACTCTACAAGCTTAAGTTAAAACATACATATTATACTCCTTTTATATTCTACCATATCTGATAGCTCACTTTCTAAGAGGAAATTAGAACATTTTCTCGAATCCAAATATAGATCATTCATTTAATACAATGTCCCATTAAAGACTAAAGACAACCACATTTAACAAAATACATAGAGCAGCAGAGAAAAATGCTTGAATTTTAGTGAAGCCATACATGCTATTGTCAAAAAATTCTACCATATCTGACACACCACTGTCTCAGGACAAATTAGAACATTTTCATATAGATCATTGATCATTCATTTAATAAACGTCAAATTGAAGATTAAAGGCCACTCTCAACAAAATACTAAGTTCAAACCTCCAATTTCTCCATCATTGAAGCAAAAATAAGAAAGCATATAAAATTTTATTAACGTTATTGCTAATTGATAATGCTCACTCAAACATAACCAAGAAGATCTATACCTAATTAAGAGCAGGGGTAATAGTTGCATTCTGCAGAAGTTCTGAAAGCTTTTTGCTCCAAAATTGCTCACACCAATAGACTTGGTTAAGCCTAATTTAGAACACTCTTCCATGGCTTCCCATGTCCCTTTTATGTCAAAAGGAAGCACATCTCCCTTGGAAATACTTCCTCCTATTCCTTGTCTCAACCTCACTGGATAATGGATTAGGTAAAGATCCACATAATCAAGTCCCAACCTCCTATAAAAAGGTTCAGAACCAAACTAGAATTACATTCAGACAAATGAAACACCAATAGCCATAGAGTTTAATTTTGATACAATGTCAATATGAAGACTTCTTCAATGTCAATCAATTAGAAATCACCTTAAATATGACTCTTAAATTAATTATTACAAAAGTCAACTATGTTACCACATACCACAATCCATGATTATGTGAAAATGTAAAAAAAATTGCACTATCAATGCATTCTTATTAAATTCATCACAATGTAGTAAAATAAATGTAAATTTTGATGTAAAACAGAAAATTTAATGATATAGTTATTACAAAAGTCAACTATTTTATCACATGCCACAGTTCATGATTATGTGAAAATGGAAAGAAAATTACATTATCAGTCCATTCTAATTAAATTCATAGCGATAAAGTAAAAAAAATACAAATTTTGATGTAAAACAGAAAATTGAAAGATATAATTACTGCAGTGATTTCTTGAGTGCTAGGAGGACAAGGTCAGGATGGGAATCAGAACACCATAGCTTGGTTGTGACAAAAATCTCACCACGATTCTTAATAAGACCTTGGCGCTGTGCTTGTGCTAGAGCTAGACCAAGGGCCTCCTCAGAACCATACAGAGTTGCAGTGTCGAAATGGCGGTAGCCAGCTTCGATGGCAACAACAAACACAGGGACGAGTTCATCAAGTGGTGGGAGGGGTACACCTGCAGTGCCAAAGCCAAGCATAGGCATGCTGTGGCCAGAGTTTAACACCACTTCTGGGACAGCCTTTCCTACCATCAATATGTTTCTATTGTCTCCACTGATCCGGCATGCCACCATGAAACAACAACAACAACAACAACCTTATCCTACTAGGTGAAGTCGACAACATGAATCACACAACCTCATAATTCAAGGGGTGTTTGAAACAAATTCCACATAACTTATTTGATTTCATTTTAAAATCTAAAGTACTTAAGGAAGATGTTTGAATAGCATCTTTGCTTCAGCTTAACTCTAAAGAATTAAAATTTCTCACTAAAAGTTAAACAAAAATTCATAAAAAGTGGCATGCAACTTTCTTATAAGATTTTTACAACTTGTCGAGGTTCTTTAAAGCAATCCTAGACCATGATTTCCGCTGCAAAATCAAGGATTTTGGGGTTACCACAACTGCAATTGCATCTGCATTAACCACACTTGTCCGCAGTTTCCCATAATATTAAGTACTGCGACAAAACTTATTTTAATAAACCTTGTACTCTACCTTAGGGTGACACTGAAACAAGAGTTAGTAAAACGAGACAAGCCTTGGCTTAGGCTACGATTGGATTAATGAAAAGAGAGGAAATAGAGTGGAATGGAATATAATTGCATGAAACTTCTGATCCATTTTGATTTTGTTAATCAAAATAATAAAGCATAATACTATTGTATTTCATTCTCATACATCTTATATTCTTCCAGTTATCTAAAGACGGGCTTAGGAATAAATCAACATGGAGTTACTGAGTTACATAAGTTTGAAAAGCAACAAAAACATGAACAAAGAAGTAAAATGCTTTGTTTGAACAAGCTATGTACCGAATGGAATTGAAGACTCTCTGAGTGTCGTGGTAAACGGTATGAACAAAGGTAGGACTTAGGAGGCCGCTAAGTTAAGTTGGACACCTTTCCTTTGGATTTCCGGAAAAGTAAAGAGAGAGATTATGGCCAGAGATTGTAATCTTCCACCAACCGGAATTTGCTACTGAAAAAGTGATGCCAAAATACAATTTCATCCTTATTTTTAAATCACAACTTCTCTCATTCTATTAATAATATATTTTTAAGATACTCTTTTGAACATATTTTATGTGTCTCACGTCTTATTTGATCTTTTTCTTGTTTATGTAATTTTGACCAATAAAAAAATGTATTTCATGTAGTGTGCTAGAAAGTATAATACAAACCCTCCTCTTTTAGTATAGGCACTCATATCATCCATCATCACTTTGGCAATAATACTCGAACGGTTAAGCATTGAGTTTAATTTGTACGTAATTAATATCAGTGTAGTTTTTTTTATAAAACATTAATTAAAAAAACTTATCATTGATTGCGATTTATAATTAGATGAGAATATGAAAATTAAAATAATATAAAAACTCTTTACGTTATCAGGATATATATTATTTAGTACGTACTCAATTTCTTATTAGATGTTGGTAAAACTTTCAACACTTACATAGAAATTACACTATCTTTATGACCTATAATTTATAACAATATTAAAAGGTGATTTAGAATTACTAGCGCCGACCTAGTACTAGTAGAAAGTTCGATATAGTGTGCATACTTTTTAAATTTTTAAGAAAATTTCCATAACAAATAATTATTTATTTGCAGTCGAGTAAATGTGAATGAAACTGTTCAAGTGTGGTTCCCCCAAAAGGAGGCACAATAAGATGGTTCAAATGTTCACAAGTGGTGAATGTAATTGTAAGGATAATGTTTTTTCACCCTCTCTTTTTTCCCGGTGCACCTTCCTAATTGTTTTTGGTAAAATTTTATTCCTAAAAGACACCCACCATATTTAAAGGAATTTTTTTTACTGATATATAATATATATCGTTAGAATTTAATTCCTAAAATACACCCACCATTTATCTCATTACAAAAACGGTTATTAAAATTATATATAATTTAAACTTCATTAATAAATGTATAATCCATTAAAAGAATATTTTGGTGAATTATGTTATGATCCCATATTTAACTAAAGATTGTTTATGTCAGTTTTAGTTTTTTTGCATATGAAAACTAAATTACGTTGGATTCTTGTTGCAATTGATTATTCTGTCGTGCATCGCAAGAGATTATTGGAACTTAGAAGTATAGTTTTTTTTTTTTCCAAAACAAAAAAGAATGAAAATATTAGTATTTCAATTTCATGATATATTTATAAATAGGAATCCAATAAAATATTAAACAGCGCAGCACAATTAGCCAAAAAAAGTCTGAAAGTATAAATTAAGAAAACCAAATTACATTACGCAATAGTTAGAGTTCTTGCTTATAAGTTTCATTATTTTTCGATCATTTTTTTATAACTTTTCAAAACAAATATAGCAAACACCAAATTTTCTAATGGTCTTAAGGACAAATATTGTGTCATTAATTTAAAGTAATTGAAAACAGCTAAATCATGAAACTAGCAAATAATTGTTGTATACAAAATTTATCACGTGGTGTAGAATTTATGCAGATGCATGCAATATACCATTGAAGACACAAATTGTGTTTTGAGCATAGCACAAATAAATAACTAACTACTTGAAGACTCAACATTGATGATAAACTTTACGTATTATAGCAAGGCTTTAGTAGGAGTTGGGTTGCATTTTGCTTCGGTTATTGGAGGAAATTACTGAAAGGATAGCCATGGAGAGGAATGTGACCGAAAGAAAAGCAGAAGCAATCAACCCTCGAATTAAAATCTTGGCATATGTGGAACTAAAATCATCCGAACTTGTAATCTGGTCGTCGATGAACTTTTTTAATTCCACAGACAATGCAAAACCAGCACCAATGCCTGCGGCCAGAAGCAAACTAGTTACCTGCATGTAATTTCATTCATTCTTTCACTCAGTTCAGATCGATATATATTTTAATATTTATAATATATATGTATCAAAAAGAATTTATCAAATAAACAAAGGGAAAAAATATATGATATATATATATATATATATATATATATATATATATGTGTGTGTATAGGAGAGGATCCAAATTCATAAGTCTCAAATGATAAACTTCACAGAAAAAATTCTATTAAGGAAATTGTATTCTTTGTATAGGGATTTTTTTTCATCTAATTTCTTCAAAAGTTAAAGTACACAAATTAAATTATTTAAATTATCTTTCTATAAGTGGTTATGTATGAAAAAACTTATCCAAACGAAATCATAATATGTTTCTATAATTATAAATTAGAAGTTTTAAAAAATGGCGAGATCTTTTAATATTTAACCCGTATATCAAGTTTTTTGCTCACCGAAAAGGATCTCTTTCCTGATATACATGCCAGAAACTGTTATGTGGACATTGAAAATCGTGACATGATAACGGGCATGGTTCTACGTACCAACACAGCTGTACGAAAAGGAAAGGAGGACACCCGCACACAAGCAAATTAAAGACAATACACACAAACAAATTAAAGAATATAAATTTTTTAAATTTTAGTCATTATTGCACAAACATTAAAAATGGTAACTTTTTGTTATTTTTTATTATTAGACAATTTTATATTAATATTATGTTTTAAGTTTGTCTGATTTAATTACACTTTTTATACATTATCTATTTCATAGTACAAAAACTATTTTTTAAAAATATTTGTCAAACCTACCATTTTTTTAAATTTTTTGTCATCATTATAGTATATCATATAATATGAATTGAACCTATATGATAATTGTAATATCCCGTTTTTCCTAAAATAAATAAAAAGAATTTTATTTAAACATTAATAAAGTTTTTAGAAATTAAATAAATGAGAGAAAAGATTTTTTCTTAATTAAAATAAAATTTTCATAGTATTAAAAAATAAATACAGTAAAATGATATTTTAGAAAATAAATGGATGTTTTAATTGGTTATTTATTTAATGAAAGAGTAAAATATAATTCTTTTTTATAAAATAATAAAATAAAATAATAGAGTAAATAATAGACTCAAAGTATCTTAACTATAAATAGAAACATATTAAGTTAGTTTTTACATTTATAATATGTTTTTACATTCTTTCTTTCTCCCAACTTTGTTCTCCCTTCTTCCTCTTTCGAAATTCTCTTTTTTTCCCGCATACACCCAAACATATCCTAGTAAAACTACGATCTTAGATTCGCGTTAACTGTTGGTTCATCTTGAAATTTAGACAACACATTTGGAACTCATTTTCGCATATTTTCACCGTTGAGATTTGCGAAAAATAATGTCGGTAGAGAAAGATATTTCCCTTGCATAGAGACAGTGAAATTGATGCTTCAATCTCTTCTTCTTTTCTTGAACACTTGGAAATCCTAGTAGAACAACCAAATGAAAAACTTGAAGAATCTTAAAAAACCTCTAGAGATGTCCCTATCGTTGCCGGTCTACACACGTGAGCCCGCTTAGAGATAAGGGATGAGTTACTCACGCTTGTGAATTAGAATGAACATGTGAAAAGATCCCAAGAGGATAATTTTTGGATTATTTTGGGTTATTTTATGAATTTCAATTTTGTTCTTATTCTTTTATTCACAAATTGACTGTGTTTGATAGACTAATTGATGTCTCGATGCAAAATTATTGTAAAATTGATATGTTCATGTGTTGAGTGTGAAACCTAGAAAATTGAGTCTTTTCTAATTAGTGTGAATTGATGAAATTAAGTAAGGAGAGATTTATTGTAAGAAGGAGTGAGATATTAATTTTGTGTTTTTCCCTTTTTGTGCTTTTTAGGGTTTTTTTATACATAGTTTGGAATTAATTTATAATTTGAAATTAGAATAGGCTAACAGAATGACATTCTCAATTATTGTTTTAGTTTTAATATTTAGTGTGAGTTTATATATTGTTTCATATTGTTATTCTTTGAAATTGGCCAAAGTCTATTTAACTACAAGGTTCTTCGGAAGTTTTAGTGAATCTTTGGTGCAGTTTGTTTGATTATATTTCACTTTGTAAATTCATGATTAGAATATTTGTGTGTTTAGTTATTTATATATTGTGTGTATTTATATATGTAATATTATTTGTATATTATGAATTGTGATTGAGATTGAGCGTAGGTGGCAAGTTAAGCATGTATTAATTTGTGAGATACACATGAACATTTCATGGTGGATTGTAACGTTGGGAGGTGTTTAATTGTGGACATGAGATATGGTTGTGAATAAAAGTGTTGTTAATACTTGTTGTAATATTACTTATGTTTTAAGTTGTGAATTATAGAATAACTCGACTGGTATTTACCTTGAGAAAAAAGTTTTATGTGTGAGGTGTTGAAAGGAAAGTGTAGGGCTTCATGTTAGGAACATGATGTGTTAAATTGTAGTGCCAATCGTGAGGTGTTAAAAGGAAAGTGTAGTGTTCCAAGTTAGAAACTTGAGGTGTTAAATTGTAGCGCATTGTGTTAAACGTGTTTGAAAATAAGTGTGAGGTTGTGAGTATTGTATAATTCATGAGTCTAGGCCTTGGGGGATAAATACACTCGGTTTGAGTGTTCCTTTAAGCCTATGTTGATCCCATATGGTTGGAGCATTCTTGTAAAATAGAATGACCCTGACTGATCACCTTATGATTTCACTTAGTGAGAGTAACCCGGCATACCCATTGTGTGGTGTGTCTTGTTATGTACTCCTAGGTGTCCTGATGTTATATTTTTCACTGACATGGTATCACATTGCATATATGATTGAGTCTTAGTATATTTGTTGCATAATGTCTATGTAATGATCATTGTGACTTGCTACGTGGGGTAATGAATAGTGTGAGTGAGAGATGTTGTATTGTACTTGAGATGTGTTATTTTGAACACATGATTAATGTGAAGGTGTAGAATGAGATTTTGTGATCAAATCCATGGGACAAGTGATGTTATGCAATGAGTGGTAAAATGATGCGAGTTGTGTTAAGTTGATCTTGCGATACTTATACTATATATATGTACCTTTGTTTATCTCTACTTGTTTAAGAATGTGATAACTCACTCTTCGTATGTTGTTTGTATTTGGATCTTGTGATGATCTCAAATTTTGTGTGCTTGAGAGCAGATGACTAGATAAATTGTTTTAAGGAACCTTGTGTTGGAGGATGCCAAGACACAATACTTTGATAGGATGTGACATTGAGACATGAGTTTTTGTTTTAATTGCATGATGTTCTAAACATATCGTTTTACTTTATTTGATTTTGCTACTTAACTTGAGTTTTTATTTTTCTGTAAATTTGAACGATCTTATTTTGAGCTGAAAATATTTCTCAGAAGTTTTATTTCATAACAGTGAAGCGAATGTAAACATTTTATCCACATAAATTTACTTATGATTTTATTGAATGAAATTGATTTAATTAGATTTGGGGTTTTATATATATATTTTTTTCCCATTATGCATGTTGGGGTAGAAGGTCAGTAATTTTCCACAAAAAATTTCTTCAAAGTTTGTTACAATTTTGAGAAAAATATGGTAATTTTTTGAAAAAATCATAGATTTTATTTTACATTTTGTTCAATTTTTTTTATCGAATAGCATACGAGTATGAAAAATTGCAAAAAAAAAAAAAAAAAAACTAAGAAGTGTTATTAATAAAGTAGAACAAATATTTTAGGGTTATCATGTTTTTCATCCTAATAAAATTGACAATTTTCGGTTTTATTGGTGACTTTTTATAACTTTCACTTTTCGTCAATGCATTTTGTGAATATCCAAACTTTTATACCTCAGTCTAAACTTTTATATACCTTGTCTCCATAGAAGTCAAATTCTGGAAAGAATCCATTGCTTATCAACCTCTTCCGTCGTATCGCATAATATATGGCAAAAGGAAGCTGCACTATACAATATGCACAGGCAATTGCTGCAATAGCTACCACAAGGCTGCAGTTTTGACATATACATATAACACCAATGAGATATAAGAAGCTTTGAATAATTATAGTCATTTTTACTCAATTATTTTCTCTTTGTCAAACATAAATATAGTATTAAAGTTAAGAACAAATTACTTTAGATTTCCTGAGGTTTCTTAAACTTACACAAAACCTTTCTATTTTGTAAACATTTATAACAACCCTTTTATAAGGATACATACAAGAAATATCAGTATAATATATATTTTAAACAATCAAGGAAGGTTGATATATAAGGATAAAAAAGGGAGAGATGTCAATTTAATTTAAAATATGTTTGGATAAATTTTTCTATAAGAGAAAAAGATAAAAAGGAAAATAAAAATACGTTATTTTATAAGGTAATTTGTAAAATTTCTCTTATATTAGCTCCATTAAAAGTTTATTTTTAATTTTAACTTATAAAAAATTATTTCATTTTTTTCTTTCTATTTTCTCATAAAAGTACTTATAGAGAAGTTTATTCAAACAAACTTTTATTGTTGTAGTTTAATCAAAGAATAAAATAAATCAATTAAACAATCATTCAACTTAATTTTAAATAGAAAGACAAGATTAAGGTTTGAATTATGATCATAAATTCAAGATCATGAATGATTAGCTATATGATTATATATCAACACTAGCCTGGATGGTTATTTTACCTGTATGAAGTGAAATCTTGATATTTCAGCTCTCCACCATTATCAAATTTGTAGTTGTCATTAACCAGTAAAGCCATAGTTGCAGCCGCGGTTACAAGAGCAACTATCCTCAGCACAAGTATTGAGTTAGCCACACGTTTGGCCACCATCTTTTCTTCAAAGGTATTTTACTCCTAGCAATTGTCTACTCTTGCATTCTTTTAGTACCAAATTAATAAATCCTTTTTTAATTTATACACAAAACAAATAAAGACGACGCTGTTTATTTCTCTATCCACTCCCGTTACCTCAAATTAATGGCATTTAATTCAATGTACCAAACCTTGTTTAAATTTTCCTTCCTAGATAATAATATTCAAATTTTAAATATAAAGTGATTGGTGCTGAGTGAATGTTGAAATGGCTCTAGCGTTTAGCTCACTTTGGATGAACAAAGTAGAGATAATGATTTTGACTCGGACTTGAAGATAATAATGAAGTTGGTTATAAGTCTTTATGACATTACTTTGACCCTCGAATGAAATGCATTGACCATCGGTGTCTTTTGATTCCGACACTACAAATTTGTGGTTAAACTTCTTAATATAAATTTTGAACCCTTCAACTTACTGTTTACTTTATATATATATATATATATATATATATATATATATATATATATATATATATATATATATATATATATATATATGATCATTTTCCTACTAAAAACACTATAAATGAGGAGCACACTGTCTCGCACTCTCACTCTCTCTTACATATATATTCATGTTTGTTTCTGATTTTTAATTTATTTATTTGGTATTAGTTAATAAAATAATTAAAACATTTAAAAATTACAGAGGAGCACACTTTTATGCATCTTAATATTTATTTTTCTCCTTTTACTACTTCTTTAATCAATGTTTTTTTAGATAATAGTTTAACCAATATTCTTAAATCATCATTTAATATTTACCTTTACTTTTTTGGGAATGAGAAACTATGAGATGCTATGACTTTTCAACTTTTGTGTCTTTGTTAGTTAATAAGCAAATTTAAATCCTGTAAGAATTAATGTTGTGAGTTAGCATTCGTAATTATTCGACTAACTGAAATCTTGTGAAATTGCTTGTGAGTTGTAAATTTAATCTTCATTTAGTGATTGTTCTCTTAATTACTTCGTGTTTCAATGATATGTACACTTAATAGTTGATTTTAGATTTAATTGGCACTTTTGTAAAAAAAAAAAGATTTAATAGGCACTTAGATTGGAAATAAAATGTTTTAATATTATGTTTGGGTTGGTAATGTTTAATATTTGGTCATTTCTCTTAAAAAAAATTATTGGCAATAAAAAATTACTATAAGTTTTGAAAATTTTATAATAAATTAAAATGTTTAGAACTGATCAATTAGCTAAGCATACCTTATCCATGTTTTATCGTTGTTAAGGTGTTTGATGTTGCACCTGATTATTTGTCCCTTGTTTTGTTATGAGATAAGGCTTCCATAGCCTTCCCGTGTGGCTTGCTTCTAGCTTGTTTTGCAATCCATTTTTCTTAAAAAAATAAAAAAAATAAAAATATGTACCTACATTTTATTGATACATTTTTTTTCAGAAGATTGAAAATAAATATATAACTCGTTACCTCCCTTATCTCAACGACCCTAAATTTCTCCAATTTTTTGTTATTGATTAGGCTTTTATGAGCTCTAATTTATTTTATTTTTTGTACTACTAAGGAAGACTTAGATTACATCTATCTTTAATTAATAAGCTCTAGAGTCCCCACTGAATGCAATAATTGAACGTTCAGGGTTATGATTCACGATTTAGCAGCATCGATGATAGTCAAGCAGGGATGGAAAACATTCACTTTTTATTTTTATTTTTTATTTCCTTGTTGAATAAAGCTTCACCGATTCACGTTACATCAGTGATGAATGTGGTTTGACCAGAAGCCCAGTAAATTGATGAAACAAGTGGCAAGTGCCAGATACTGTGAATCACAAAAGGGTGACATTTCTTATAGTGATAATTAATTACATCAATCTTTGTATTTTGAAATTAGTGTTGAATATACTTAGGTTCTTTTTACTCAAAAAATATATCTACATATTCCTTATACTTTCTTAAATGTTTTTAAGAATAGTAGTTGCAATAAATTGATCGATTATCGCGTCTTAAGGGATAATATTATTGTGCCATTCAAATCAATTGAAAACAGCTAATTAATCATGAACTAGCAAATAATTAATTGTTTATAGAAAATTTATCATGTATTACACCCAAAAAAAAATAAAAATTGATCGTGTGGTGTAGAATTCATGCAAATGCATGCAATATACAATTGAAGACACGAATTATGTTGAGCATGGCACAAAACAAATAACGAGGTGAAGACCCAAAATTGATGCGAACAATCTATATAGCAAAGGCCCCTAATTAATTAGTAGGAATTGATTTGCTTTTTGGTTCGGTTATTGGAGGAGATGAATGAAACGACAGCCATGGAGATCGAGGAATGTGACAAGAAGAAAAGCAGAAACAACGAACCCTCGAATTAAAATCTTGGCATATATGGAATTAATATCATCCGAGCCTTTAATTAGTACTGTCGTCGGTTAACTTTTTTAATTCCACGGACAATGCAAAACCATCACAGAATCCATGTTTGCCATGGATGAAAAGAAAACTTGCAGAGGAAGCTAAAGAGAAAAGAAAATGAAGAAAAATCTGATTAGTATAGAATGGTTTGGAGAGAGAATTTTGTTATAATAATCTTATCTTATTTGAGTAGAATTATGCCTATGGAGAATACCTATAGCTTTATAAAAAAAAAAAGTTCGATGAAAATTGGAAGCATATATAAGGATAGTCTTCTGGGAAAACCTAGGATTTTAAAGAAATAGGACACGTATATATTCTATTCGTTTGTTTGATCCAAATTAATTAAGTTTCGATAGTTCCTTTTAGACAAGTCCAATCTGATCCAAAGTGCCCTTAAATTGGATTGGTCTATTATAGGACTTTGCTCCATAGTGCCCTTAATTTGGATTGGTCTTATAGGACTCTACTAAAGGCGTTGAAATTGACTTTGCATTGGCTTAGGTTTATAGCTTAAATTATTCACAATACCCCGTTGCATACTTTCAGCAACAAACAAATTAAGAATAATTTTCTATTAACAGAGGCAGCATAGTTAAACTTAAACCCATTGAAGCGTAGTTTAACCGTGGCCTAATAAATTGATGAAACAACTGCCAGATGGCAATGGATCAAGCCTCTGCTCTGCTAGCTCTGTGGAGAACATTTCAGTCAACAAAAAATCGACAGATAAGTATACAAATCTTTTAGTGATAAGTGCACTAATATTTCTGGAAATTAATATTAAATTTATTCATTCCGAATTTCCGATTCTTTTTATAAAACTCAACTAACTAATCAAGCTCACCCGTATAACCATTCATTGACCAAAATAAAAGCCATGGCCTGTGCGAAAAAAATCTTTCGAATTGGGCGAGCCAACAAATCAATTATCAAAATTAGAGTGGATTTGCTGCTTCATTGCTTGATTTTATGAGTTCTTTAGTACTAACATCTTTACAAAAGCCATGATCAACGAAATACAGATCAAATTAAAAGTCAAGATTTAAGAATGATTGAGGGATCGTTAAGTGGAAAGAGTGTGGTAATAACATGTGAATAAATGGTAAGCATGGGGAAGAAATATAGCCAAATTTAGGTTGAATGACATTCATATCTTTTATAATATGTGAAAGTTAAATATATTTAAATAGTTTAAAATTTATTTTGAAATTATTTTAAAATTGAAGGATTAACGTGAACCTAATTAATATTATTTCATACTATATTATTTTTTTTTCTTCAAATGATGTCTTTATAATAATAATAATAATAATAATAATAATAATAATAATAATAATAATAATAATAATAATAATAATTTCTAATTAAATTTATATATATAATTGTTGTTTGAGGTGGAGGTGATGGGTGGTTTGAGGAGATGATGGAGTGGAAAACTGGAGATGGTACAACTGCTAGGTTTAGGTTTTGGAAGGATAGGTGCATGGTTAGGGAGTGAGTGCTTACAGTATAAATTTGTTAGATTGTTCCTAAATTCGGAACAAAAGGAGGAATGTATAGAGAGGATGAGAAGATGGATGGATAGTAGATGGGAATGGGACTTTAGATGGAGGAGAGAGTGGTTTGAATGAGAAAAGGAATTGGTAGTGGAGTTTTTTTCCTCTGATTAACAATGTTGTTATTCAAGGACATGAAAATGATCATTGGTCTTGGAAGATGGATCCAACAAATTCATTTACAGTTAAGTCAACATATCTGGCATTCCATAATTTGAGGGTTAATTCAAACATGGGGGAAGAGTTCAAATGCTTGTAAAAAAATTAAAATTCCACATAATGTTTCATTTTCAATTTGGAGAGTCTTGCATGATAGGCTTCCTACTAAGGATAACCTACATAAAAAGACGTATCCAACTCCTTGATGATGGCCTTGCATGTGTGCTATGTGGACACGTTGAAGCCACATATCATATAATTTTTTTCATGCATGTAAATTTGCGCAAGTGCTTTGGTGGAGATGGTATGAAGTGTTGGACATTTGCTCGGCACCCCTGGGTCTCTTGGTGGAAAGCTAGTTGGTGTGCTATTATCTGGAACATTTGGTATAACATAAATAAGATATTGTTTCAAGACTATTATATATAGTCTGGATGAGGAGAAGGTGTGGCACAAGATACTTTTTGAACTTGACTTTAACATCTCTTTTCAACAATGGCAAGTAGACCCCCTAGTATTTGTTTAGGAGCCTCTCGAGATAGATGATGAATCTTTTCTTATATATGCAACAGATATGTGTATAGGCCAAGATCCATTTTCTCATGTATCATGGCTTTCATCTGCTAAACTAATTAAAGAATAAGACAAAGAGGATTATTTAAAATTTCTGCTGCAGATGAAGGCAGTCATGATGAATATATAACTTTAATTAATTAGCTAATCCATGAATATTCTGCCCGTTTGACTAAAAAAGTAAGAAGAACATAAGCTAGCTAGCAAGCAAACAAAAGTCATGTATGTGCGTACGTTCATTGTATTGGTTGTTGCTGAGAGTGGATGGAGAAATATATATTTTATTATTATAGACGGATATCTTTAGAAGGTTGTTGAAACAATTTAAGACAAAAATAGAGTTTTATCATTGAATTCAAAGTATATATTCAACAAAATTTTTCTTTGTTAGTGTGAATCCTCGTAAATTCATCAAACACAATCCTTAGTTTGTTGGAAAATTAGTGTACCTCTTTTAACGTTGCATGCACATAGATTATAGATAAGTGATGACTAGCTCCTTGCTTGACACCTGATTAGTGGCACTATAGTGCTCAGCAGGAGCCTATTCTTGTCTCTAATTGTGTAACATTGTAGATCTAGAACTGGACCTCAAGATTTAATAGATTTGTTTTTTTAGAATTTTAATAGAACTACTTTGAAGATAACTTTTGTCAAAATAATTAATTTAGAAGCAAATACTATATGTTAAAAAATTGATTTGTATTTTAAAAAAATATTTTAAAAGTCATGATTTTAAAGATATCAATTTTATTTGGCCAAGTAAATTTTTTTAAGTGTAAATATATTTTTAAAAAATTATAAATTTCAAACTTAAAATTAATTATTTCATAGAAAATTAAAAAATTACTTATCTGAAATTTAATTATACTTAATACATTAATTTTAGAGAATTCCAAAAATTATAGAAACAACCTTACTTAATTATTATGCAATTCATTTTTTAAGTCGTAACCATGATTTTACGTACGTGAATTCATGTGCTAGAGAGGACGGTTAAGTACATGCTTGAGATTCACTCATGAAGAAAAAAATCATATTTTTAATTTCTCAAAATAATTAATACAGATAAACTATATATTATTCTTTTGAAATAAGTTGGACTAAAACAAACATATATATTATATTTTATGAGGATAGTTGGAAGTTTCTTTGGAAATTTAGTGAGCACGCAGGATTGAAAGAAAGAAAAAAGATAAGATTTGGAAATTTGAATCTATGAAGTGTGAACCCATTCACCATATCAGCACTTATAATTTGTAGCAGCCTAATTAGTAAATTGTAATTTTAATGGCACGATGGTGATGGGGTTGTTGGTGCATCGCTTTTTACGATCATATTATCTTTCTTTATTATTTTAAGGTATAGTACCATCTTTCCACGACTCTTCTTCCTTTTCACTTGTGTTTTTTCTATATATATATGTCGCCTTTACTATGTTGTGTCATTTGATATATGGTGGTAGATATATATTGACCATGGTGATCTTCTTTCTGTGTTTTGTATTAAGTTCTAAACTCATGCTACTTGTTCACACGATATATATATGGAGACCGCATATATATAATTGGCTATTTTTAGGGTACAAAATCCATTCTGATTACATCAACTTATTATATATATATATATATATATATATATATATATATATATATATATATATATATATATATATATATATCTGCTGAACTGTAAATGTCTAGGAGAATATTGAAATATATTGAACAATTGTAGAACTTTCCTTGACCTCATTTTCACTATTAATTAATTGAGTAATTGGGTGTTGTTAGATTCTATGTGATATCGATGTTAGTCATGATAGACGTTTCGAAGGTTTTACTAAATAATTAATGAGCACTCGTTCACATTTTTTTTTTATTCTTCCTTTCGTTGCCTTTCTGTATATGTTGACAAATAGTAATGTACAGGTGGCGTTAGTATTTAGCTAAACATTCGAGTTGATTAATATATTATCACAATGTATTTTCATGATCATATCATACAACATTTTGTCTAAAAATGGTTCTAAACTACACTATGAACACCTCTCACTGTTTGAACAATAAACTACGAGTCTACGACCATGTCTATACATTTGTTAGTAGTGTAATTAATATCGTCAATTTGCATAGGTTAAAGTTGACAATACATCTGGAGTGATCCTTGATAATATTTTACTACTTGTCTGCATATAATTTTTATTTTTGTATTCCCTTTTATGTGTTTGAGTGTTCACAAACCTATAATTTTAAATTATCTTATTTTGTAAAATAGATTTTGGTTAAAATTAAATTTAAAGTTAAAATATATATTTCTAAACTTATTTTAATACTTTTGATTTTTTTTATATATATCTTTATCTTCTTATTTATATCACATGCATGCCAAAAGATGATATCAAATAATTATAAAATTGGTTTAGTAATAAAATGTGAAAGAAAAGAAGAGATCGTGAGTTGAAATTCTGCTACCAACAAAACTATATCACATATCATACTAATTATAATTTTCTCTGTATCTGTCTCATCAGATGTTTAATAGCACAAAGGATGCCTAAAAATCATTTTTTGAAACTCAAACTTTTCTCCTGTGGATAAATGCCCACTGTGGATAAAGGGTTTTGTGATCAGTATTAGCTTGGTTGTCACTTGTTTAATTGTTATTGAATTTCAGTGTCACAAGCCCGATCGCGTCACCTTAAAAAAAAGTGTATACCTCATCATCCCTGAAAACTACAACACTGCAACGTGCAGATATATGTCTAACTCTAGATCCCGCAGGTATTCATGCTTTAACCTACCCTTATCTTCATCACAACCCGTTGAATTGTTTGAAGTGTAATACAAAACAAACGAATCAACTTAAGCCAAAAAAGTGATGATGATATAGAACGCCTATAGTTTTGACTCGTTTCATTATATATTAATGGATTTGGAATGATGTGACCTATACACTATTGCATCTATTCGCTCTAATCCTCTTTGCGTGTTGCTTCAATTTGTTTGATGAAGGGACATTCATTCACTAGAATTAATCCAAAGGAATTGAAAATGGATGAAGATCAATCAAAGATATGTACTACAATGATCGACGAAACAAAAAAAAACAATGATGGAACTAGCAAGAAAAGGATGAAGCAACATTTGTACTCTAATTGGCTTCAATTAAACACTTCATATATAAATAGCAACCACTCCTATCAAATTGAAAAGGAAATTAATTTGCAGACCCAATTAGTCATCACAATCCAACAAAAGGTTGACATCATCAAGGTCAACAGAATCAAACATAACATCCCAGAAATCAGGTGGTGGTAGAGTGACATTATTATGCCTTGAAGAATCATCTAAGGAGGTTTCTGGTGGGGAAGAAGAGGGAATCACCTCCTCTTTTTTCCCTGATGATGGTGAGGGAAAAGATGATAAAAAGGGGCACTCTTGTTTGGTTGGAGTAGGGAAGGTGTTGTTAAAGCTTAGCAATATGGAAGTGTCCGAAGGATCATTATTGGAATCAAGTATGATTGCAGAGTTTAGAAAGTCATTGCATGTGTGGTGGCCCAAATAGGTGGTCTTGTACAAGGGAGGATCCTCTTGAATTCTTTGCACTTGTTTTATTGCTTGACAATTCTGATCATACTTGTGAGTGCACCTGTAGTAGTTCCTGCATATAATATTAATTGGTTAGGACTTAGGCTTATACAATAATACAAGAGAGATTAATCAAGAAAAAGGATGCAGTGTGGAAGTACTATATACTTGTTATATAAATCTACCTTGAGTACTTAGCATTGAGGATCTCTTTTTGGCCATACTTTCTCCATTGGTGGCCATCCAGTTTTGGAGTTTGAGACACCTCCTCCCGTTCTTGTGTATTTCTTCTGCATATAATATATACAAGGAAATCCAGATTATTAAAACTAACTCGATCTTGACCAAAAACTACCCTTAGTTTTGAATAATTAAGTAAAATCACAATCATTTAAGGGGTAAAAAAATTAAAGAGAAGGCACCCTAATTACATCATAATCGTTCCTCAAATTTGAGGATGTTAAACAATAAATCGATGAGGTCCATCGGACAAATACCTTGTACATATTATATTATGCATGAATAGCGACCATTAAGGGTATCAAAGGGACACATGTATTTCATCTTGGAGATCCAAAAATGTTCATTAAACATGTCAGAAGTGAAATTCAAAACCTTACAATATATATATAGATATATATCAACAACAAAAAAAGAGGGGGAAAGAAATAGTGTGTATAGATCAGAAAAATATATATGATTACTTACTTTCTCTTGTAGCAGCCTCTTTTGTTCTTACTGTTAAAACTCTTGCAACTTTCTTGAGAGTCCTCAGATTTAGTACTGGGAGAAACCTCGTAAGAGGGATACTTGTCCAAGAGGAAGAGCGTGTTGGTGAAGGATCTGAGCACGTTCTTGGCAAGACTTCGAACAAATGGTGAATCATTATCTTTTCCATTAATCATCACTTGTCGAAGTTGATTAGCAAACTCACGCCCTTTCACAAGCTCCTCCAATACCTTTCTATCATCCATTCTTTCTTCTATCACTTCACTATCCTCAAATATATTCTTCTTCCTTGCCTTGCCTCTTATATATATTGGTTGTTCTCACAATGTAAAAGCTTGCTTTTGGTCTACCAGTGTACAAGACATTACCAGCTGCATCACCTTGATTTGTCATTTCATATTTTTTTATTATTTAGATCTTTGTGAACTTAATATTGCTAAAATGTCCTTTTCCCAAATAACATGACCTTGTTAGTTATATCATTTTTTTTCTTAGTTAAATTTTATTGATTTGAGAATCAGACTCGACTAAAAATTTAATCTTCTATATTTAGCGATGCTTACGTAAAACTCACCCAATGAACTTTAAAATGTGTCAAAGTAAGTGTTAAAAACATTTGTATATTTATTTCCCATCTTTGGACAAACAAATATCCCCTAGCTCTTGCTGGCGCGGCATTATTTGCCAAAAATGGATCGTCAAAAGAAGTGTGATTTTCTTTTAATGTTTTCTCACGTTTCGATGCAAGGAATGTCACAGAGAAAAATATTAATCAGATTTATTTATTCATAAAAATCAAAGATGATCTCTATGCAACTTGCTCAATAAATTAAACTAAGTTGAATCCCTTAATGGAGAAAAATGTTAGATAGGCATTTTACAACTGTTTTTATGTTGGAAATTCCAAAATACCTTTATATTTCATTTTTGGTTGAGAAGATAAGTTATAAAAAGAAAATGAGCGGAAGGAACACATTTTTTTTAAACTGAGTCCCACAATATATATGATCTATATATTAAAAAAGTAAAAGAAGAAAATTACTATTACTTTTTATAATTACAATATATACAAACAAAATTATTATATCTCCTTTTAATATGATCATTTGTTTTTTGTTATAAATATATTTTTCTATAAGATATTTTCTCTTTTTCACTCTTATTAAATAACTAAATAATTATTTTAAAAAAAAAATTGTTTTACATCTTCATATCAAGTTAGTTTTTACGATTGGGAGAGGTTAAAAATCAGAGACAAAAATAGTGAACTATTTGTCTAGAGACTATATTTGAATTTTTTTAACATATTACTCAAATGATTAAATATAAATGATTAATAGGTTAAAATTAAGGTTGAATCATTCGAATAGTATTCGAGTTGATGAAAATAATTATTGATAAGATTTTATTTATTTTTCATTCGATTCCAAATTAATTAGAGTTTATTTTTTCTAATCAATTGGAAGATTAAAAAAAAACCTTTCATTTTATTATTATATCAATTTTTTTTTTTGTGCTCGTGCGCTTGTGCATGGATAGTCATATTTATCTAGTATGGTTGGCACTCACATAGTCACATTATGCCAACCCTTTTTTTTCTTATTATTACAAGACAAAAAAAAAACCAATAAATGAGCCACCTGCTATTGAATAAGATCTGGGGTCCCCTGGCAGGAAAATTTCCGCAATCCATACAAAATAAAAAAAACCAATAAATGAGCCACTTGCTATTCAATAAGATCCAGGGTCCCCTGCCAGAAAAATTCCGCAACCCATACAAAAATCGACGGCTTAGGACGTGCCACGTATACGAAGATGGTTCAGGTAGCGTCACCATGATTATGTCATATGATGGCATCAGGAGCCATGAAACATATAACTATATTTGGGGTTGTGGAAGGACGATGTTGCCCTTCCGGGTTGTGCGGAGCATTGGCCTTAAAGTTCGTACACAAAACGGTGATTGAGTTACCACATATTAAAAAAATGGTTTAAACACATTTTTAGAATTATTTTTCTTATTAGTTTTTTATCATTAGTATTAGCCTATTTCACACTTACGTAAGTCACACCAAAAGCCAAATTTGCTTTGTCATGTTAATTAATTAAAATCACATATGTACAAGTTAATATTCTCTTCTTCCCTAGAAAATCTCCACCCGGTAATTAAACCCTTATTCCCCATTATAGAATTGATTTTTCATCCTCATATTTATGCAACTTAATGTATTCAATAAAACATTAATGATCTTTCACCTTGACATAATTTTGTAAGCCATAACTTGAGTGGGGCAGGTTGATAAGAAACTTCCTAGGATTGCCTGAGTTGCAATTGTTCCAAATATAAACCCAAGGCCAGTATCCAAAATTACCTGTAAATTTGTTTTTATATACACAGACACAATTTACTCTCACTCTATACACACACATCTATTGATTTTACATGTTGAGGCCACAGATTCCCTACAACAAGGAAGTACTCATGGGATTGGCGAAGAAATGTTCTCTGCAAATCAACTTTGGTTGACTAGATTTGCTTCCAATAAGATCCTGAAGTAAGGAGGGTCCCCCATCAAATATTATTTGATGCATCTTCTTCACAATTAGGTGTTTATCCAGAACCATCAGTTCTAAGAGAGTTCTACAGCTCTGTCAGAAACTTGAATCAGCATATACACTCAACACCAAAATACAAACACAAAGGGTAACAGGCACCCACAGCATTAACATAAATCATATCAACATTTAGGCTTACAATCACCAGATGAAAAAAAAAAAAACAGCCTTGCATTATGCCAATGACCTTTCCTATTATACTTCTATAGTTCTATCTGATGAATGACATGTAATGAATTGGAGTTATACATTGAGAAACTTATAGGTTTGTAAAATCCTAGGCATGAATCTTCTCGTTTCATAGTATACTTAGATCCTCTCTTGTCAGCTTCTTTTCACCTTGAATGGAAGGATAATATCTGTGATTGCAAAATACATGCACACATACATAGGCAATGGGTGTAGGAATTTGCAAACCACTGGAGTTATTTTGCATAATTTTAAACTAGAGGGGTGGAGTCATCTTTCAATAAAACCTCTGGGTAAAAGGATCATTGATTCAAACTTATCTTGAAAAAATTCTTTAGAAAATAACAAATGGAGATAAGAGTCCAGAAATTTCAGAATAAAAGTAGCATGTGACTAGCAATTTCAGAATAAAAGTGCAGAAATTTAAATTTTTGGTAGAATACCTGGGGATTCAACACGTGCATGTGATGTAGAATAGAATCCTAACACATACAAAATGAAATCGTCAGTGATTTTTCCCTTTCCTAATAAAGTATTGAAAATGGTAAAACTTGATTTGCAATGCTCCTCAAGTTATTATTTATGATGTAATCATTTTTATTTTTAAGATACGTACAGCCATCAGCCTGCATTACAACTTCAATACTTTTTATTTTATTATTTAAATGTTGATTCTTTGCCAACTTGTGGTTGTTTGCCCTGTTGGGCAGTCCTTATCTTACATGAAGGTTTAAACTTTAAACAACCAGACAAAAAGTATATTTTACTTTAACTAAAAAAGGACCATGTCAATATGATAAAAATGATACCAAGACACTAACCAACACACTCTTTCAACGTGTTGCAAGGACTCACGTAATGGAAAAAGTCCCCCTCCCGACAAAGTGAGTTTGATTAAATGACTAATAATTTCGGGATTCCTAATAAATTTCAACTAATAGTAGAAAATTTGCTGGGAAGAGCATGTTAAGAATGTTGCTAGCCATTCCATATCAATAAAATGAAGTCCGCTATATTTGCTGAATAAGTTAACCTAATTCATATCTAACGGATGAAACCACTAACAGGTTGTAAAACAAGGATAGGATGAATCAAATCATTTTTCATTATTCCTTTAGGCCCACTTAAGCAGTGGGGAAATCTGACTTGAATCAGTGCAAAATATTAATACGCAGCAACACTCACAGCTAATCCCATTTCTAAATTCTATGAAATTTTAAATATATTAAACAAGGAAAAATTATAGAGATTGCATATACCTCCAATATCCCTGGGTTTTGCATCACTATTCCAACAACACGATGTCTGAGTCCCCTGTAAACAATGGTGTTGATGGTCCCATCTCCATTGATCCATGGCAATATTGGCACACAAAATTCACCAGCAGAAAATTTAAGTGTTTCTTTTTCATGATTGACACTGGATAAGCCAAGTCTGTCTTGCTTAGAGCCTTCAATCCTATCACAAGCTTGATTTTCAGGATCTACATCCCCATGTGGAAGATTAAGAATTGTCACTTTGTGCACATTATCAATACCAGTGTTTCTTTCCCTTAGAGTATCAATAGAAGTAGTGTTCCTTTCTTCTGATTTGTAAAGCTCACATATATGATCACTTTTCTCAATGATTTTTGTTGAGGAAGGTTGTACAACATGTTGATGAAAATCAGACACAGGTGTAAAAAAGTACTTGTGAAGGTGTAAGGCATCAACAACACGGACAGTATCATAAGCATTGACCTGTAAAGTAGAGAATATTATTGTAGAAAAAGGAGGGAAAGAAAACTAATTTGAAAACAGAATATGAGGGACCTAAAACCAGACTGAGAATAAGTTATTATGAATTTCAGCAAAAATCTTTCAATTTCTTCAGACGGAAAGGTCTCAAATCACTACTGCTGTTGTAAACTACTTCAGCAATACATAGACTAGAAATTCAATAAAACTAAAAAATGAATAAAAAAAGGATCACCAAAGACACAGGATACCTGTATTATAGCTTCCACTGAGGGGAAGTGTAGATGCAGGGCTGGTCCCGAGATTTCACGGGCCCAGGATGAAAAATTAATTTTGGCCCATTTATATTTAAGTATTCTAAACTATAAATATATAAAAAAAAAAAAACTTCGTACCCCATTGCCCAGAGGCTCTTCGCTATGCGAAGGTATGGGGGAGGGATATTGTACGCAGCCTTACCCTTGCATATGCAAAGAGGCTGTTTCCGGATTTGAACCCATGACCAACAAGTCACCAAGGCACAACTTTACCGCTGCACCAGGGCTTGCCCTCAAACTATAAATATATATTATATAAAAAATGTAGACACATAGTTTCATTAAAATTACATGTTTTCTTACATTAAACAAATATATAACATAAATATTTATACATAAGTTTGACTCTCTCTGTCCGCATCCTTCCTTGGAGAAGGTAAGGTAGTGTTTTACAGGTTTGGGTTAAGCTACGAGGTGTTAGATTTTAACTTAAAATCAATTGGTATTAAGTGAAGTTGTCCACCAGATATATAAATTGCACCTCAAGAAAGGCGATGTGGAACTTCCTAACATGAGGAACTCATCAAATTGTTTATAACTTTAATTTACTTATATATTTATAAATTAATTAAATTTTATATTTTTTTCTCTTGGAGAGAATGTTTCAGTCGATCGTTATTGTCAATCATCAACAAAATATCATTTCATATTTTTGTTCTTTATTAATATACTAATATTTTGTTTTTTTCATTTATAATTTGAGTTTTTGTTTGTTTCTTATTTTGCTAAAAAAAATATTTTAAGTCTATTATCATAGATCAATTACATGTTGATATGTCACATTGGACTAAAAATCCATTCAATATGGACTTATAAAGGTAATACATAAAAAAAGAAACTAACAACATAAAAATACTTTTTAATCACGTCACATCTTAATTTGAACAAAAGGAGACTTAAAATAAAACTAATTTTAATTTAATTATAAAAATAACCTAAATAATATATAAATTATTACATGACTATAATTGTTTTTGTAAAAAACTTGGGTCCCTTTTAGCTGTGGGCCCTGTGTCGTCGCACCTCCAAACAGGGCCCAGGGCCGGCCCTGTGTAGGCATAACAATCTATCAATGCACAAAGCAGCACACCTCTGCATAATAGAGCACCATAACAGCAGCAGTTTCTAAAATTCAGAAATATTCCAAACTATTAAGAGAACATTCTGATCATAGATCACACACCCCAAATCCTAGTTTGGCTGAGTAAACTAACTTTCATTACAAATAAAAAGTTAGGGAAAATCATGGTTTGGTACTTGGGTTGTGTTTGAACATGATTTTGTGTCTCATACCATGGTTTGAGTAGAAGTAGGGGGGAAGAAGTTACTTTACGTTGGGTCAGACCAAGAGTTGCAAACTCTAATCCGGGCATGCTATACACTATTGAAACAAGGAAAGGGGGAGGAACCTTTAAGGCTTGCCCAAATGCTTGAAGAGCATCAACAATCAATCCATCTACCTCTGCTCCTGAAAGACATAAAGCCAAAGAACAATAAACAATCTCAAAGTTTAAATAGTTGAAAATCTTTAAAATATTAATCGATTTCATGACAATTTTATTCTCGGTTAAATCTCAGCATCTATACCTGGCAAGTTTATAACCTGAGAAATTTCTCCCATGCTTAATCCTTGGTCACCAGACTTTTGAATGGCAGCATAAACGACTCTGAAGAGCTCAGCACAAATGGCACGTGCATGTTCTTGATTGAAAGACTCTGACAACAAATGCTGTGCATAGCCTGCCATACTTTCCCAGGGTGATTTGGTATGATTTTCTTCCAGAGTTATAGGGTCAAACGATTTAATGATTTCCAACATATGGTCAGGAAGTGAATAATTACTGCTTTGGCCCTCAAAAGGTTGGCCATTGTTATCATTATCCTTGAACAAATTTAAAATATCAGCTCTTGAAATTGCTGTACGGTGTGCAGAAATGAAGATACCGGGAAAACCTTTTTCCCGACGAGAAATAATTTCACCATCTATTCCAAACAAGGATTTTGGTCTTTTAGTTTTATTACTATATGAAAACTCAGTGGCATCAAATTTACGCTTTGCACTTCTCAAGTCTGCCTCTCCAACACCATTATGTGGTAGGGATGGCATAATAGAAAGTTCACCTGATGAGACTAGAGCAAATAAATGAAAAATGTCCCCACATTGTAGATCTTCAGCAAGATTAACACCCACTTCTGTGAGGTCCTTGTCTCTTTCCTCCAGCCACGCAGAAAATTTAACAGCTTGCTTTCCAGTATTAAATGGAAATGGTGACTTCGAAACACTGTGCAAGAACTGTTGTGACAGTTCAACACATTCACTGCCAGTGCCCCCAACCTGTCAAATGCCAATGTTTAAGATGACTACTGATTGACCCATCAATCAGTAATTAGAACTTGTACAAAAACATGCTTAGGCACACACACACATTCAGGTTGTCTATATAAAATAGTAACTAGTAAGAAAGAAGAGAAATGAAAAAAAAATAAGAAATCAGGTAGCAAAAAAATATCAAAGTGGAGAGTGCTAGAGTCAAAATTAAAATAAATGACAAAAATACAAGAAAAAATATCACAAACTCTTAGGCTCAGGGGAGCCAGGAATTACCAAAGGGGGTTGCTCATTGTTGTTTTAACCTCTTCAAAAACCGAAACCAACGTCTAAGAAGTCTTTTAAGTTCAAAGGAAAATATCCATTACAACTCAACAGCCATAAAGTGATGGAGGACGCTCTATTTTATTGCTGGACCTGGCTTAAAAATTTGGAGAAAGGATTTGATATCCCGTTTCACTTCTGGTCCAGTAACATTAGGGATAGTTTTTTGTGTTGAGGGGGGATAGTTTATATAATACAAATTACTTGCCCAATATATATGACTATAGCAAGTGACACTACAGGATCAAGTTAAGCACATAAGCAATCAGCATTGCCTCTCATGCAATTAAGACAATGAGATTGAGAACAAAAAAAAACTTTGTACCCCATTGCCCGGAGGCTCTTCGCTATGCGAAGGTATGGGGGAGGGATATTGTACGCAGCCTTACCCTTGCATATGCAAAGAGGCTGTTTCCGGAATATGAGATTGAGAACAATTTACCATAATTTTTTTCTATCTAAGATAGTTAAATGCAGCAATTAGATCATTAAGACAATGAGATTGAGAACAATTTACCATAATTTTTTTCTCTCTAAGATAGTTAAATGCAGCAATTAGATCATTAAGACAATGAGATTGAGAACAATTTACCATAATTTTTTTCTCTCTAAGATAGTTAAATGCAGCAATTAGATCATGCTCTGAGTATCGCCGAAGAATGTCGGCTAGTAAATTTGGTGCCTGGAGACGTGTTGAGGTGCTTAAAAAAACAATTTTAACTAGCTCTACAGCATTTGAAACAGCCAATGATTCATTTACTTGTCCATAAACATTGGCCCTATTACCATGATGACTCTGAATAATTTCACAAGGAATAGCTGATGTAATTTCTTCGTTTTCTTGAGATTCCTGCCACAAAAGAAGATTCCTTTATCAGAGTGTCAGTCAGTTCCAGAATACCTAAACATAAATTATTAAAAAAATGCGTCCAAGAAGGATATAATTTTAAGTCTCCTTTGGATACTTGGAAGCAATGACTAGACATTACAGTTGTTAAAGTCTTAAGAGAATTACATATCCATCAGAACTCACATTTGCATCTGCCCACCCTTCATATTGCGATTGAACTTTTTGGGAGGAGGAGGCATCCAGCTTAGCCATCATCTTGCAACGGAGAATCTCGTCAAGGGCTGCCTTGATACTTTTGTTCTCAAAGTCATCCCAAGCATCTCTATTTAGACTCGTCATTTGAATTTCAACATCAGGACTAAAATGATTGAGGATACCACCTTCACAGGACTGGGATCGCACAAACTGTTTGCAATCATCTTTGTTTAATGACAACTTTTGGGACTTTTCGAGTTGCTTTGCATATCGTTCACTGACCATGTTACAGAGTCCATTCACAGCTGTCCTAAACCTCAAATTACTATTCAACAAATTCATTCTCCTCATACAAGCACTTGGAGAAGCTGGGAGATCAGAAATTGACTTCCAATTTATACGATGATATCTGGCCCCAAGAACAGCACGGTGTTTAACATATTGGATCACCAATTGCCTGAAATGATATAAAATCATAGATACTCAGACTACATAGATAATATTGTATTCATAGCCTCACAAGAGACATATACAAATCAGTGCTCTTTATTCAAGGCAACAAAAGGGGGACAGAGATAGACAATTTGTAATCCGAATTACAGCAAATATGCCTAAATTTCCGAACAATAGGATAGATACAAACAGGGGGGCAAAAGTACTTGTTATCTTTCCATATTTGATAGAAAAACTGTCTGTATCCATATCTTCTTTTTCCTTAAAAATCAGTGTGCTCTTTTGTTATAATTGAAAAAAGAGAAGATTGGTGCCAAAATTTCATGACAGAGACCGCACCCTCCCATCCACTTCCTAACAATAGGTGCTTCATTTTTGGGGGGGTAACATTTAAGGACCTTATTTATACAATGTAATTTTTTATTTTGGGTCTTGCCAACAAGTGCTCTAAAGGCATATGTTAAGGTGCATTAAATATGCCATAGTAAGTGTTTCTCATTTTTAAAAAAGCAAACATTGAATTATATTTTTAGTTTTCAATATATTAAAACCTTTTCCAATAAAATGGAATGCTTCTATTTCTGCTTCTTTCCATAAGTGTTTCTCATGTTTAAAAAAGCAAGCATTGAATCTTTTCTTTTTAGTTTTCGATATATTAAAACCCTTTCCTTTCCAGTAACATAAAAGGCTTCTTCTTGTGCTTCTTTAATAAGTACCTGAGGGCATTGGTTAGCACTTTTTTTAGGATTACAGTTTCTAAGTTTTCATTTGATTCTTCAATCACTTAGAGTAATATTACTAGTGTATACATCATTTGTCTAAGTTTTCCAAATATACATCATTTGTCTAAGTTTTCCAAAACATCATTTGTCTACTAGTGTATTTTGAGTAATATTAGTTTTTGATATATTTTGAGTAATATTACTCAAAATTAATATTTGGAAAATAGAGTATTTAATTTCTATAATTCAAAAATGAAACAATTTCCACTCAATGGTGTGTTAAAACAGCGTTGTTATTTGAAACTCTAGCAGTGGCATGTAGAACAAGGGTTCAAATGAAAGGAAAAAAAACAACTTGAACATCATGATTTTTATCAATAAAGACTAACAATCAATACTCTTAACCTATTTATGCATTATAATTCAAGCCATTTTTTAAAAAAAATCTTGTTAATATAAAATTGTGTTATAAAATCACCATTCAGGATCAATTATAAGTGTTGATAAACTGATATTATTTACTAACAATAGAGAAATTACAATAAGACAATGAGTCTCTGTGTACAGTCTGATATATATAGCAGAGACTCTAACTAACTAATGACAACTGTCGTAACCAACTGACAGCTGTACACAACTGTATTGAGTTAACTTACAAAGTATAGGAGATGATTGAGAAGTAGTGGAAGAAGAAAACAATTGAGGATATGGAAATCTGTGTTCATTAAAAAGAACATCTTTAGAAATAAAGATGCGACCAGATGGAGACAAACACTTGTAGCCTTTATAGAATAGCCTAGAAAAACACTCGGTAGAGTGAAATTCCAGTTTATGTGAATGATAGGGATGCAAGAAAGGGTAGCAAGCACTGCCAAACACTTTGAGAAAGTTGTAATCAGGGTAAGGGTGAAATAAAGCATGATAAGGTGTGTCAAAGTTGAGGGGAGCTGAGGGTAGGCGATTAAAGAGAAAAACTGCAGTAATAAAGGCATGATCCCAAAAACTTAAACAAAGAGAAGCATGGCTAAGTAAAGACAGACCAAGTTCAACTATGTGTCTATGCTTACGTTCAACCACACCATTTTGGTGATGAGTATAAGGGCATGAAAGTCTATGAAGAATGCCTAACTCATTAAGATAAGAGGGAAGGGTACGAAACTCAACCCCCCCCCCCCCCCCCCACCCACCCCCAAATCTGTTTGAAGAGCTTTAATGTGCTTGTCAAACTGCAATTCAACAATTGATTTGAATTGTTTGAAAACAGTTAAAGCATCAGACTTGTTTTTAAGTAAATACAGCCAAGTAAAGCGAGTACGAACATCAACGAAAGGCATGTAATATCTGAAACCAGAATGAGAAATCATAGGAGATGGTCCCCACAAATCACTGTATATTAATTCCAAAGGATACTTATACACAGTTTGAGAAGATTGAGAGGGTAAACGATGTATCTTGCCCATACAACAAGCAGAACAGAAGGGCAGATCATCTTTTACAGAAAACTTCAGATTATAATGATTAAGAACAAGCTTTAAGGCTTGGGATTTGGATGACCTAGCCTAAGGTGCCAAGTATACACAGAATTGGGCAATTCATCATTACATTCATCAATGGAAGCAGCATTTATACAAGGAGAAACAGTTGAAAAGGCAGCTGGAGAAGACACAGCTGACCAGAATTTGAGACTAGGGAACTGATACAAGCCATCAGGTCCAACATCACCCTGAAGAAGGATTTCATTGGAATCCTGAGATTTAACAAGCAGCGATTAACATGAAATTCAAAGAAAACACGATTATCAAGAGCAAATTTGCTTACACTAATGAGATTTTTAGTTATTTGAGGAACATGTAGCCTATATAGACACAGAGACTCTAACTAACTAATAACAACTGTCCTGACTAACTGACAGCTGTACACAACTATATTGACTGACTAGGGGTTAACTCTAACTAGTAGAGTTAACTTGCAGAGCATACACTCACAATAAGTAATTTCTTTAGTTTGTATCCATTCTTTGTAAGTTCAGCACAATTCTTAAAGTAGCTATTTAAATTAGAGTCAGAATAGCTTTTGTAAAAAGTTATCACAAAAATACATGTGAGAAGTTGCTAGTGTAGTAACATATTAAGCCCAATGCTAGTGTTTGAAAAATAAAGCCTTAAAAGAACTCTCTTTTGATTTGATCTTGCATTACATGTACAGGTTCCACTAATAATGGTAATAAAATATGACTATGCAATCATTATATTCATCAATTCAGAACAAACTAAAAAATATAAGCAAGAACAAGCTAAATTACTTCGTTCAATTTGGCTTTAATATATTATATAAATGATTCAGCCTTAGAGGGCCATTATTTCCATACCCTCTATAATCTAAAGTAAAATAATTATTTGGCTTAAAATTTAGCAGGTTCCTAAAATTTCTATTACCTGTCAATTTTGTCTGACCAAACAAATCTCCTTTGGCACGTTAGCTTCATTTGGGTCAAGACACACTGGTTAATAAGGGGGATACAGTCTTGAGAATCCTCAAGTCCATAATCATCCTCAAATTTTTGCATATGTGTGGCACGCTCTCTTGAATGCACACCAAAATTATGTGATTCTTCTATGTGCATGTCCTCAACATCAGTTACTGCATCAATTCTTGCATGTTTTGCAAGCCTGGGCTCACTGGAATTTTTTTTCCTACAACGAGATGAATTACCCTTACATTCAGGTGAATTATCCTCTTTCTCTTCATCATCCAACTGATTAAGGAAATGGCGGCGGCGCTTACTAGAATACATGCTAAGTACCTACAAGTAGCATTAAAATTTAAAAAAATAAAAACATATAGGAAAGAATTGCAAAAGTCACTCATCTTGAAACAGTGGCAGTAATACTCAATGAGTTAAATTTTTATTTTACTCAAATAAACAAGACTTTGCTTTTCCTCATTAAAAGTTCTCATTTCTGGGAGTTCACTTCCCATTGACAGCTCTCACTTCTCAGTATAATACTATAATCTACCAAACTGTCTCAAACTATAAGCATCAGCAAGTTGAAGAAATGAGGTGTGTGACATCTTATCCCTAGATTAAAGCCATTAATTTCCTCATCATTGATCAAAGGTTTGTTGTCAACTACAACGACACAATCATGGTTTCCAAGAAAAATGTGAAGTAATATTATTTTGGGAGAAACATATTAAAGTGACAAATATATAAAGCAAGATAATAAGCAACAGTGTCTCATTAACTGAGACAACTCAGGAGCCCATGAAGTTATGTTCCCTTCCCTCGGCCCCAGGATATACTCACCACTATTTTTTTCCCAGGGCCTGGGGGCAGTTTACAGTGCTGATATTGCATTTTCCAAAAGGAATAAACCATAAAATCAAGTCAACAGCTTGAAACAAACTAACCTGCTCCAAGCTAAGATTCAGATCTTTTGCAATCTTCTCAGAATTCCTATATGAAATTTTTTCACTAAGATTATCCTTTGTTACATGCTTTAAAAGCTCAGCACGTTGTTCAGCTGTCATTAGACAGGTGGATGTCCATGAACGGAAGCGAAAAAGCTACCATGCCATTGAAATATAATGTTAGGCTGGAACAAAAGGCATGAAAGCTGAGAAAAATTTAAATTGTCTGCTGGAGAAAAACTAGGAGATTACCTCATTGACCTTAGATCCAGGAAATGCATAAGAAGCAGCTTTTCGATCAGCAGTAGCATAGCAATACTCTAATATGTGCCAATATTTATCAACTGCATCTCTATTAGACAGAATAAAATCATGCCTGATTCTTGGTCGGAGATCAAGAGAGATAAAATTTAAAGATGGTGCATCATTTGAAAAGGGTTCCTCAATATAAGGCCTAAGCTCCATCACGTGAGTAAAAGTATGAGGGGTTTTGACTCCATCTCTAGATTGCAAATCAGTTATCATCCGAATCAACTACACAAATAAATCCACATGTAGCATGCATCATTAAAATATTAAAATTTCACAATGTAATGGTAATTGTACTTATTTCTATTAACCTTTAATATTTTTGTTTCCTAACAGTTTTTCAATCATCGTTTGGTAAAGTTTTTACCCTCTAATTAGCAGTTCTTTCTTTCAGAAACTTATTTTTACAGTGGGAGTAAAAAAGAATAATCTTATCCTGCATAAGTACATTATTATGTAACAAGATGGACAAAACTATGTCACAATTTTAACACCATCTGCAGTCAACCGCAATGAAAAAAACAACACACAAATTCCTTAGAAGGTATGACAAAAGAGGTAAAATAGCCATGTTAAGATTAACTTAAATACATAAAAGTTTCAGGAGCCATGAGAAGGAATGTGGCATAAGTTCTAGGTATATATCAGTTTGCAATAAACTTGCAATGCCTTAGCAGTTTGTTAAGTAAAATGGTTTTTCTTTTACTCCTGTTTTCTGAGTATTCCATTACCATTTTTAACAGTAGTAGTGCAGCCAATCAGGGGACTGATATTATTTTTTAATATTTTGGTAAAGATGACTCTAGCATGTTAAGCGGTTGAATACTCCACCAGTCCCAGACCTTAATAAGATGGAACCAGCAAAACAAAAGTAATTGCAGAAGATTAACTTCAAAGCATTCCAATTAAAAACAAAGACCTCAGATTTAACTCAACAGTAATACCTTTAATCGTCGTAAAATATCAATAACTAATGACAGCCTTCCTGTTGCATGAGCATCCATTAAACACTTGTACTCCTCCAGAGGAAGATCAGAGAGACGTAAACCCATCTTGCATTTTTCAATCATTTCTTCATATTTTTTAGTGGAGCCAACAACTTGTAATAATAGTTCAACTGACATTTCTTTAATAGCAGCTTCTAGACAAAATAGTTTGATGCTACTATGAGGATTATTAGTTTGCTCATTGACACATTTTTTAGATGATAAATCATCAATATAGCTTGCTTCCCTATGC
Source organism: Glycine max (assembly GCF_000004515.6). Taxonomy (NCBI): domain Eukaryota; kingdom Viridiplantae; phylum Streptophyta; class Magnoliopsida; order Fabales; family Fabaceae; genus Glycine; species Glycine max. The sequence continues at coordinate 37,944,759 of NC_038252.2, forward strand.
AGACAATCCCAAAGAAAACTGTGGAGTAGCTTTGCACGAATCATTTTTGCTAATACAAATCCATTAGCATGCTTGGCTTCTGCTTTATTAGCCCGCCCAGCTGAAACTATAACACTTTGATTTTTCTGAATATCCTCCATTACAGGTATGAATTCATCATTTTTCTGATATGAAGTACTTTTGCTGCGAATACAAGTATTAAATGATCGCACTCTATCTTGAATTTCATCAAATAACTCAGGAGATTGACTCACGGATGAATGCACAACCACCACACATTTTTTTGTCCGGGAATATTCAGAAATAACAGGCGAACTTACTATTATGCGTTTGACCTGCCCTTGTTCCTGAAGTTTAGTTAATATTCGGTCAATAGTCTTGTGGTCCACTTTTGTAGAGTTATCATTCTCAAGGCTATTAAGCCACCTATTTATCTCAGGTTTCAAAAGGAACCTTTCATCCTGCAAGAGTAAAAACATAAAAAAGGTCTTAGAAACTTAGAATACAAATTTTAAGGAAATAAACATTTGCTTCCGTTGTGATAGGATTAGGAAGAAGAAAAAAGACAGACCTTTAGCCTTTTTAGTATCCTATTTGCCCTTCTAATGCTATTCACAGTAGAGAATGGTTTCAACACATCAGATGGGAATGCTCCTGATGGTGTATTGCCTGCCTCCACTGTTGAACTGACCAATTTGCAGTCAGAAACCGTACCTCTTCGGCCAAAGGCCAAATCTTGCAAGTCTGTTGGTGTTTCTACAAAGTTTAACTCTGTATTTCTTGGAGATACACAAGAGAGTTCTGCACCAACTTCTCTATCTTCCAAATTTGCAGGGTCTGCAAGTTCTCCATTGATAGTTGAACTTGAAGCCTCAAATTCAGATATTATTTTTGAACTGTCAGGCACACAGTTAAAAAATTTATTTTCATCAACCTTGAAAATATGTTCAACTTCTGGTTCAGGGTTGAAATTTTTAGAAGTCCAAACTCGAATTGTCTTAGTTTTTAGGCATTGTTCTTCTTGCACTTTCATTCCAAATCTATAGCACAAATTTATAAGTTGAATGTGGTTCTTTTTCAGTTCAATCCCAAGCCTTTCACATATCTGTTTACGAAAAACATCCAAATAAATTCAAACTGGAAAGGCAACAATATTCACATTTAAGGATGCAGAACTGAGAATCAGCGTCCAGCCCTAATAAAACTCCAGATGAAGAGAGAAAACATGAAAAAGAATGGATCTCATTTCAGTTAAAAAATTCACAAGTATATACAGGAGACAAATATCCTAAACAAAGAGAAAATAGTACGCCTAAATAAATCTTTTTTAATATAAATAAAATAAAAAATTCATTACATAGAAAAGAGGGGAAAAACATTGTGATACAGGATAAGATACCCTCCAGGGTGTAGAGTAGAATAGAAACAACTAGAAGCCAAACGACTAAACATTGCAGCCAAGCCTCCACCTCCCATCTCTCTGCATATCACACATAGCAACTCCCTAGAAGCAATGCTAATCAGAGCACCAATAGAAGACATAAACACAAACTCAGTCCCCTAAACTGTTTAAATGAGAAGGAAAAGATCGCTTCCCATTATGAGGAAGGAAAACAATCACTCCATCTGATTGTTATTTAGGAAACATTTCCCCTTTTTGTCTATTAGAAATTGACCTTCCCATTGAAATCTATAACTATATATAAAGGGAATAAGAAGTTTTGGTGTACACAATTTTTATCCCATTTTACCCTTATAACTCCCCTTTCAAATATCTTTTGTATCCCTATAATTACTCTCTTTAATCAACCCACACAACAGCTGCATCCTGCAAACTACCCACTATTATTTAACTTCTATTATCTTTTTCATTTATTGTTTTCATTTTTAAAAATTATAGAGAAGTAGGGAGTGCCTCTTTTTCTCTTGTATTGAATAAAGACATCACATGTTTTTTAGGCTATCAGCCACAGTATGGGAAGCCAACCAAGCCCCCTAATAATTTAACACCCATATTCGACAACAAGAACTACATTGCAATGAAACTACATCAAAAGCCACAAGGATTGGGTGTATTGAGAAAAACCCAAGTCCCACATCGGTTAGAGATAAGGCCAAGATAGAATATATATAAGTGAGGGGCAACCCTCACCCCAAGAGCTAGCTTTTGAGGTTGAGTTAGGCCCAAAACCACATTATAAGAGGGTGAGCCTGTGCCTTGTCTATGCTTCAAGCTAAAAGAGTATTTACATGACTCAACCAATTCACTCAAACAGTCTAACTTCACCCTTACCATCATCTCTACAACTATATCTCACTTTATACAAATCCACTGCAACCATTTCCTTGCCAGTAGCCCAGTACTACATAAAAACCACAAATTACATTGTGAAATCTTTCCTCTCAAATCTTCTCTAAAACAACAAGATAAATTTAAATATAAAACTCATCAGCAAGCTTATGGAATTGCTTGTAAAAGGAAATAGCCCACCTTTGATCTGTCTCAATTCATCAATGTCCCAAATGATATAAATCATTGACTCTAATTTATTGTTAATGCTTTCTCCTTTCCTGGAATTGACACTTTTCATATGTCTTACCAAAGAAGAGGATACAAGAATCAAAAGTGTACCTCCTTCAAAGTAATGCCATAGGATCCTGCAGCATCAATAATATCGTAAATTTGATGCTCAATGGGAAGCTCCACAACCTGATCAATAACTTGACATATTTTCCCGGAGTTTAACTTTTTATCTTCATTTCCAGATCCAGTAGTTATTGGGTCAAGAAGTCGCAGGCAAGCCTCAATCTGCAAACAAGTAAATATTATCACCACAACAAAGTTATACCAACTTATGGCCGGGGGGGAGGGGGGTTCGCTGATGGTACAGTATTCAATTACTATAAAGAGCATCATTTGACAGTGTAAACATGAGATATACTATAAGGCAGAACAATGGGTGCTGAAAAAAGGGGACAACCAATATTAATCTCATGGCATGAATAGTGGAGAATTTTTCATCACTGCCATGTCTTTTGAAAGGATTGTATTAAAACGCCCAAATAACTATAATTTTATGTTTTCAGGCAATTACAAGATCAATCAGGTTCATTCTTGTCTTGCAACAGTAAAAAGATGCCATTACTTTAGAAATTCAAGGATGAAAAGGATACATTACTAACCCAAACAATCTATTTTTACCCTTAATGTGAATGCTTATTTATTTATTTTTGACAGAATAACATGACTGCTAAGTTGAGTTTGCTTCCCATACGGAGAAGAAGATTTCTAAAACTAACCTTGTCATTCACCTTAGCGTCAAACTGCTCCACAATAGCATCTGCTTTCAACCTTTGAGAAATCTGGTCACACAAGAGCAATAAGGCAATCTGGACATAGTATAAAGACATAAATAAAATTTTGGAAAGTTCGAAGTCAGAAAACATACTTTTCTCCAAGCCCTTTGTCCTTGACGCGATCCACAGAAACCAAGATCCTTCTTAATACCAGACACAAGAAGAACCTTCAAGAAAAAGATTACAACAAAACACGAGCATAAACGATGAGATCAGTTGATTGGTAACTTTAAAGAGAATCAAATGAAAATGAACCTTGCCATTGGCTTTTGCAAGTTTGTCACAAATAGCTTTCATTTGAGGTGTATAATCCTTAAGATGAACATCTGTTTGAAGTGTGGTTCCATCTGCATCCTCGTAGTCATCGCCGGGCGTGTTGAATTTGGTAACTTCAAATTCAAACCTTTGATGATGAGAGGCAACTTGTTTTGCATAGCGATGTAAGCATACTAAATGGGTAGTTACACATGGATAATTTTTGGATTCACCATTTTGTTTCTTCTTCTCGATAGCAGAGTGCTTGACAATTAAGCCTTGACACTCAAGACTCCTCAACACATAATGGAATTTGTTTGCAGCAATGTGCAAACGCTTAGCGAGCTGAGTTTGAGTGATGCCATTGGCTCTAGCACCGGCAAGAAGGCGAAGGACGCGCATTTGGTCATCTTGGAGAGACTGGAAATCATAAAGGCCTAAAAAGTTGTTGGCAAGGGTATGCTGAGGAAAGATCCTTAAATTGAGGTTCTGAGCATCCTCCAGCTCCAAACAAGAGTGTGGTTCAAATCGGAGAGTCGGAACGCGGAGGAGGTTTGTCCAAATGGCTCTTTTGACAGTAGGAGAGAGATGGAGATTGGAGGATGAAAGAGAGGGTGAGGCTTCAAGCTTGGCCCATAGGGCTGCAAGAGTGAGTCCTTCTTCAATACAACCACAACCACATATCTCTTCCACTGCCCAATTCATAACTGAGTCCATATCTCTACTACACAAGAAATTTGGTGTTCAGAGGATGAACAAAAACATGGAAATGAATAATAATTAATAACAACAAAGCAACTCACACAAACACAAAAACCACTACACAGCATGCATGTATATAGAGACTCAAAAACTCAAAAGAAATGCAAAAGTTGAGACCTGCTCAAGTCAAATTTAAAAACACCAAACAGAGCATTAAGCGCACACCACTGACCACGCAGAAGAACGCTTCGGACTGAGAGGGCGACACGTCAAGCCGTCAGCAGACGCCGCCGGTGAGGCTCCGATGACATTGATTGGAATTTTACCATGCCAACGACAAAACTTTATTTTATGTAATTAAATTTATTTATAATTAATCATATATGTTGTACTATAAAGTTATTTTTAATTATTAATATAAAAAAATTGAATTTAAAGCTAAAAATAAAAATGATAAATTAAAGAGAGATAAAAGAATTTAAAAATAAACCACCTCAAAAACACTCTAATAAAATTTCTAAAAACTCTCATTGAAAAATAGTTCCTAACAATACTCTCGTGGCTATTATCACTTATACATAAAAATATTTTAAAAATTAAATATATATTTTTATACGTGAAATTAAATATATTTATAACTTTTTTTTTTAATTCATTTTGAAGAAATGATTATTTGTGTTTATTGATTTTTTAAGATAATTTTTATAAAAAAAAATATTTTTTTTAAAATTTATAAATCATAAAATTAATATAGATCAAGTGGTGCATATAGCGTCTGAAGTGTTGGTCCAATGGAAGAATGTTTGCGAGTAGCAGAATCCTAGGAGATTTAGCACGTCTTGAACTCCTCCGCCACAAGGAACTTTGAACTGCAACTTAGATGTTGCTTTCTTTGATACTGGGGATGGGGTTGTGGTTGAAAGATGATGCAGGTTAATTCATCAAAGCAAGGAGCAATTGTATGAAATGTCTACCAAGGATGCACGAAGCCATCGAGGGGTTAAAGGAGATAAATGTTCCAAAGGCTATCATTGAGGTAGACCGTCAACATCTTGTCACAATGTTGCAACATAAAAAGGAGGTTCACTCTCAATTTGGATGTATTATGAAACCTAATCTCTCTCATAGCTTAGCTAGGACATCTAGTTTTCTTACTAATTCTCATTTTTCATTATTTACCATCTTGTATTGTTGAACAGATTCTAAAGGAAATAAAATGAGTCAGTTTTTAACCAAAAAAAACGATGATTTAAATTTATTCCGATAAACATCCACAAACTCACCACTGAAAAAAAACAAGCGTTATTTAGCAATAAAAAGATTAAAAAAATGAGTTCAATGTTTGTTTGGAACCATATCTATACATGTTTCTTCCGGATCTATATGTAAACATCTATTTTGAAGTTTATGTTAGTTTTATTAGAAGTGTCGCTCTGGAACGTAAACAGAATAAATGAATTTGCTTGGGGTTTTCAGTGTAGCTTCATCGAGTGAACAAGTTTCAAAATCGTTTTATGGGCCAAGACTTCCACTGTTCATGTCCACTTCTACCTCAGGTGCCTTTAAACTTGAATTTCTAGTTGAAGCCCTTTGCAGGGTTGGCTGCTGAATTGACTAAAAATCTGGACAGGGTAGCTATATATGGATTGTGGAAATTACATTATTTTATTTTATCCTTTCTTGAGACAATTTATTCCTTTCTTTTCTTTTCTTTTTCAAAAATGGGGATAATATAAGCCTGATTTATACAGAACTATTGTACATCAGGTTACCCTGTATTGTAACCATTCTCTCAAACAAGGAACTCTCAAGGCCAGTGGATCATAATCATGTCGCCAATGCCCCCTTTCTCATTTCAACCACGACTAATTGCTTGATAACTTTACATGTGATTCCCCACGACACACTTGATTACTATATAGGATGTAAGTATATTTTCACATTGGTGCAATCTGCTGCTGCTACTCACCTGAAGAATCGACCACAAAAAATTAGGGCCAAGCACAAACAGATCTAAACACTTGAAGAGAGCAAGCTTATTTTATTTATGTAAAAGAAGTGTGAGCACAACATTTTTCCATCTTCATTCTAGTACAATAACCGTAAAAATCACCCAGACAAAAAATCATCTTTTAACTCATTTGTTAGTTACAAAACATACTGCATACATGTTTCCTCGATTGTTTGTTAAACCCAGAACCATCTAAGGAGTTTGCAAATGTAAAGAAAAACAATCACGAGGCATTCAATAAAACCCATCCTTAACCAAAATAGCTAAAATAACTGTCCAAACTTCAAAGCCACAGGATATTTTAGCAGTAAATAATGCAGAATTCGGGAGTTTATATTGTCCAAAGACTAAAAATGCCAAGTTTGCTTTTCTAGTGTTGGGAGAACTCCTGGCAGATTCCTATAAATACCTGGCCAACAGAACCCAAGGCAGGCTGGATTGATAGTTACTAAATTCATATATCCCCATATTCCAGGAAGGAATCCGTGTTACTATCAAATGACATCCATTCTCCTATCAGAAATTAGGTAGTTGGAAACTTTAAATTCAAAAATGCATTTTGGAGAAAGGCAGACACTTACCAAAACCCATCATTATTTTTGTACGGAAAACTATGCCTGAGCAAATGATTGAAGGAAAACTCATCTGACTGTTATGCCACTTAAAAGAGTTTTTTTTAGCTTGGGTTGAGTAGCAACTTGCAACATGCGACAAGAACTCTTAAATAAATATTAATAGAGTGAGCTTTCAGGCAGTTTTACTTCTCATTCACCCCCCGTCCCCCTTAAAAAAAATAGTCCCCCATTTAGTTTGAATGTTTGTTCAAATTTAGAAGAAAAAAAAATCATAAATTCAAGATTTAACGAAGATTTTGGTCACCATAGGTTCCATAAATTTGAGTTTTGGTCATCCCTATAGTTTTTATTATTGGTAAATATTGGTCCCTATATTTTCACTCATTTGAGTATTATCCCTCAGGGACCAATACCTTAATAAGTAGAAAATATTCTATAAGAATCAATCCTCCATGGAGCATAAGGATCAATTTCTCTATTAGTAAAATTACAATCAGTGCAATGGGACTTCTAAATTTCACAAAACCTACATGACTTACAGCATTAATAATACATTATTAGCAATAAAAAGGTTGTCATAAACCATTGAAAGATATCTGACTACCCATTCTAAGAAGCTTTTTGGACTAATAGTAATAAAAATCTATAACTATTATAATCACTCTCAGCTTTAGACAACCACTAAGTTCAATGAAACTAGTTTACATAAAATATCAATAGACAACTATAAAATAACACCATTCAAAATATGTTAAGACTAAACTGAGAGAGAAAGCATATGCTTGCCTGGTCACTTGTACAGCCAACTGCCACAAGAATGCAATGTGATGGACAAATACAATGGAAACCATTCCAATGAGATTCTCTAGTTTCTACAAGTTAATTGGAAACTGGTAGCCTTGATTGCAAATCACCATGCTGTTTTCTCATGGTATCAGCTTCTCTAGCTATCTGGATATCCGAAGGACAAAAGATTTGATAAACAGCTTTGCAAAGAAACCGAGGTAGCAATGCCACAATTATTATAAGCAAAATTGTCATCCAATATGTAGGGGACCTTGCCAAATGATAAATAGTCCTGAAATGATTAGAGGCACATAAGCTATATATCCTACACTACTAATCTACAATACAATATATTCATAGGAAGACACACATCACACATGACTAACCCGTAATTCGGAAAGACAGGTATAGAATCCAATATCACCATGCAACCATATGTAATGATTATAGATCCCCAAACAGCAACATGACTAACTAGTGCCCATTGGTTAATGTCCATAGCCAGGTGTACATTTACAAGGATAACAACTGAAATTGTCCATAAACTGCCCATGCTCCATATATCAATTGTGCTGTCCTTATAGATGAATACAGGAATGTAGAAGAGAACAAGACTCTGCCATAGTGTGTCAATCATTGTGAACCAAAATAACTGCATATTGTAAGCCTCGTGCCGGTGACCTGCACCATACAATTTTGGATACTGCAAGAGTGTCTTGTGACTCAAGTCTTTGTCCAGAACACCAACAACGATAGTAGGGATAGATGTGTATATCACAGAATAAAATACACTACTCCAATCTGTTAATGCAGAAGTTGTAGAAAAAGCAGTGCATAATATATACCTACAGACAAGGAAGACACAGCATTAGAATGAATAAAATTTCATAAAATCTCAACTATTTATATAAATCAAATGAGTTCTATCGCTGAGCCCAAGAATTGGGGATACATCCTACAACATATTACAAATTTGAGCATGGACAGCATACAGCTGGAAGATCAGACTGTTCTAAATGGGCAACTTTATAGACAAAAGTTAACATCCAAATATGGATAAAATCCTTTTTCTGAGTAATCTCAGATCAAAACTTATGTATAGGCAAAAATAATGAAAATTACACTTTCCTAGTTCAAGTTCATGCCTAAAAAAAGTCTGAAAGATCAGATAGCAGAATTAAAAAAGTTAAGAAAGACTAATTGATCAAACAAACAAGTGGAAGTCAGCCATCAGTATTAAAAGAAAACTATACATACCAGAATAGCATCAACACAAAGACAGCATTTCGGTAGAAGTTGTACAGAATTAAATAACCAACACGCTGGTAATTCCAGTGTCCATGAACTAGAAGTAATTTATTCAAGAACTGGAATTGTCCCATAGCAAAATCTGATGCCATCACTGCTTGGCGCCCTTCCTGCCCACATATTCCAACACCAACATCTGCCATTTGGATCATTGAAACATCATTTGCCCCTGTCCAAAGTAATTGAAACAAACAGAAGACGTCATAAGTTTGATACGGAATAATCTTAATTTAAAAGTGCATCTGATTATACAAATAACAAACTACAAGTAAAAGAATCTTGTTGACCTCAACTTATAGACAAATCCATTATCAACCATCACTCAGGCACCCCAACAAAGTGCAAATGTAAATTATAGGCCTTTTCATATCCTTATTAAGAACTTACCATCACCTATAGCTAATGTCAGATCATCTGTGCGGCTTTTTATCAGATCAACGATTCCTGCTTTCTGCAAGGGTGCAACACGGCAGCATAGCACAACCCTACAGGAAGTTGCAAGGTCGAAAAGCTGTTGAAAGGAAAAGGGAAAACAGTAAATATTTTCCATGAAGTTGAACTTATTGATACCAATCTAAACAGTTGTATATGCACCTAATATAAATTAAGCTTAACAGTTCCAACATACATAAATATTCCAAATGAAAACTTCAAATGAGGAAAGATAATCTTGCCTCTGACTGTAATTCCTTCTCTAAAATATAAACCAAACTGGTTCCATCAATTATGAGTGCCAATGGAGCAGTAGTTTCTTCTTCCTTTCCTGGATTCCACTTGGGCATGCTCAAGGATTTTGTATCATTGGGAATATCAGGGCCTCCATGTCTAGAATCAATTTTGCATTTTAGATTCTGTTGTTCTCTACTTGAAGATTTCACACCATACTTTGTTTTGGCATCAGCCAAGAGATTTCTGCACTCAACCTCTGAAGTGCCATTTATAATTATTTGCTGCATATCTGCACTCAGAAGTTTACAAGAAAGACCAATTGAAATTGCAGTCTCTTGCTTATCACCGGTAAGAACCCAGACCTTGATTCCAGCTTGCCGCAGGGATTCAATGGCTTCTGGTACACCCTCCTGTAGCTTGTCTTCAATTCCAGTTGCTCCAAGAAGCTTTAGGTTGCATTCTATAAGAGCCGCTGTTTGACGTAGTTTTGCTGCTCGATCTGTCAATGAAGTGCTCGCATCTTCATACATGCTTTGCCACTCCTCAAGTTCAGCATCTGAAAGATCCCTGGAGGCAACAACAAGAGTTCGTAAACCTTGCATAGAATATTCCCTTAAATGACTCTGAGTTTCATGCCGTATGCCATTGTTGCCTGAATTGTCAGGTGCTAAAATGTTAAACATTGAAGTGTCAGCACCTTTAACCAACACCTTAACAACATTATCCGGAAACCGGATAACAACAGACATCCTCTTTCGTGCACTATCAAACTCATGCAGGCCCAATACATCCAACCTATAATGCATACATAAATGATTAAGTTACTGAATAGTCTAAAATCTAGATATATATAAGCCACACAAAACATAAAAGGCTGCATTAGGATATGCAATGTAAATATAATTCAATTTCATTCGATACTAAAGCCCAATGACAAAAGTATAATACTATTTACCTGAGTTTCTCACCATTGACATCAATAACAATGTTTCCAGATGTTCGCTCAAATAGAGTATATCCATATACAGAGGCAGCAGAAACTAGAGCTTGTTCATCAGGAGATTCTCCCTGGTAATCAATACTTTCTCTGGGTTCATTTGATTCTCCTTTTCCACAACTAGAAGATGTACTGCTACTAATAATGGGGATCACAGTATTACAAGCAGCCAATGTAAGGAAAAACTCATGAGCAGCAATTCTTTCATCCCTATCTGAGTCTTTCTGCAACAATGCCATTAGTTCAGAATCAACAGCAATTTCAGATTTGAGCTTCCATCTTCGTTTACCACTATTGGCTGCTGCTGTTGCAAAACATCACAAAAATTGGTTTGGGATACATATGCACCAGCAAAGTTTTCATCGCATGTTTATGGATGATTCCAACAAGAACTCATTTAGTCAATAACTCAGCTCAAAACATGCAGCTTAATCAAATGGTGGGTAGTAGGAAAAAAAATCATTGGCGAGTAGAGATATTTCATCAGACAAGTCAACGATAAGGCAGAAATTTTGAAACTTAAAGAAAGTTCTTCCTACATACAGTAACTATAGAGATTTACATATGAATGAAACATATTCAACAGGACAATCCCAGGATTGATTAATGTAACCTAATAGAAAATGACTGCCCAAGAGAGCATCATGATACTGGTAACGGGATATGAAGGTGTATTATATGGCAACCAATTCTCTTTGTCCAGTAAAATACTAATTATCATAAACCAAAAATATCAAAACTAGTGTACCACTCAAACTTCCAATAGAAACCAAAATTTTTCTCATAATATCAGTGCAATACAGAATTACACATATAAAGCCTTTCAGTGAATTTCAAACTATATTAGCATGATAGATAATGGCACTGCACCACATCTTTAAGCAAGCTGGAATTACATAATGATCTCAAGTGAAACCCAAATATAGAAAAAAAAATACCTGTATTATTATCAGCCGTAAGCAAGGAGCTCCCATATTTCTTTCCATGTACACTAGCTCTCTGAAACTCCATTTTGTTTTCTGTCAGTGTTCCTGTCTTGTCTGAAAACACGTAGCGTATTTGACCCAAATCTTCATTTATATTTAATGACCTACACTGGAACCTTGATCCAGAGTTAGCATCATACATATCCCCGTCCTCTATCATGAAGTATGACTGACCCAATCGAACCAACTCCATTGTGATGTATAGAGATATTGGTATCATTATCTGAAAAACTATAATAGAACTCAAAAAGGAGAAGAATGTCTCCATTGGAATCCCATAATACCTGTATTTCTTTCCATTATCCGGTCCATTGAAGTATGTTTTTCTGTAGTAAGGCAAGGTATCAAGCTGATCCTTGTGGCGTACCAGCCAGAGACCCATCCCAAGGGCAACAACTGCGCACATGATAAAAAGAAAAACCGACAGCCAAAAAGTTTCTCTGTTCATGTAGCTTTCCAGTTTGCTTCTCTTGGAAGGGGAAGCTGCACTGTTCAACATCGCTTTTGTTTGCTGTCCTGCATAAACCACCACACCAACTATCCAATTTGTGTTCTTCAGCATGCAACCACGCAGCACAATGTTTGACTGGTTAAGGGGAAATTTGCAACCATTGAATTCCATGTTGGCAGTGAACTCATAAATATTCCGATTAGGTGGCTCACATCTAATAACTCCAGAAACAGCACAAGCATCTGGCAACACGGCTGAAGCAGTTTCCTGCTTAGCATACCTTGTTTTCAAATTTGATTCTCCATCCAAATTCATTGTCTGAATATAGGCAATCCCACTTGGATCACTCGTCCCCAACAAGACCATGTCAGCAGGAATCATCTCATCAGCAGAGATTTTAATGACATCACCAGCCTGTATATTTTTCCATTTCTTGGGGCAGAACTGAGCCGATTGAAGAACCAGACACTCTCGATTGTTTTCATTGCGATCGGACCTGTGCCTGCGCCAATCCTCATAGGCATCCTTGATAGCTGTGACGCAAAGCACAAACAAGAGGGGGAAAAGGGAGACAGTTCGCCCAAAAACAGCGAGCGGAGGAAGCTGATTGAGAGCGGCAATGGCAAGGAAATAAACATAAGCAACCCTGTGAAATTGAATGAAAATATTCTTGGGCAAGAAGGTGAGAAGAGTGTATCTGCTGGTCCGGATCTCATTCCCGGCAAACTCAAAATTTTCATTTGTCTTGATGGGATCATTAACATAGATGAGGCTGGCATTGTCATCATGAAAGAGGGCAGTATCATCAAATTGGACGCTGCTTCTGGGACGGTGTCGAGGATGGGAAATTTCAAAGGGGGGAATGTTTTGGGCTTTAAGTTCCATGGCAATCCACGACCCCCCCTAACGTGGTGCAATCCAATTGAAAACTTGTTCAGTACATTGGGAAACCAATCCCTGAACAAGGATATAGGATTTCAACCAGAATGAACAATCAATCAAAAAAAATAAAAATGAATGAATACAGGAGGGAACCTAATGGGCTTTCAAGCCCGCATTGGCGGCAGAATTATTTCATTGCATTGCATCCATCATTATGATGAATTGATGATGTATGACCAAGGAACTGCTGCTGAGAGCGATAGACTTTCCAACTGAGATGGATGCTAAAACAAAGAGAGCTAGTTTTGCCTGGGAATAAACGATGCAATTCAATATGTTGATGATGGTTCCTCCTCTCCCACTCCTGTCATTGAATAGAATGATGATGAATTAACAAGTAAATGAATTGATTATGGATTGAACAAGAGAAGAGAAAATAGAAAGGAACCCTAACCTGACGTGGAAGAATTAAACGCGGTGTGGAATTGGGGAGAAGAGGAAAGGGATTGGGTTGAGATGAAGATGATTTGATGGAAATACAAATTCAAATGCTCAGAGAGAGAATTGGATTCGATCTACCGAGCCTAGCCCTACCCTCGTGTCGTGGAATGCCAAAACCAAACCGTTAGATGGGAAACCAGAACTCACAGAACAAAAAAAAAAAAAAAAGTGAATAATAATATGAAAAATGTAATCTATAATAATAATAATAATAATAAGATTGTATTTGGATTGGGTTGGGGGAAACCTAATGTTGGTTACAACGAAAAGTGAGAAAGATGCGGGGAACTAATGAATCGTCAGTCTTTAATTTCTTTTCCTTTATTTTTTCATTTACTTTTATTTAATAGCATTACTATGAAATATTTTCACATGTAAAATAAGGAGCTTATCATATCATAGTGATCTTTTTTTTGTCAATTTTTTATTTTCTTTATTTTTTCCAATTTTCAACCAGAGAATTATTTGACTTGTCTAATGCTTGATTTCCAACTATTATTATTAAAAAGAAAACAAGTTTGAGAGTAAAATCTTATGTAATTTTACAGTTAATTTTTAGAGAATTTTGTTTTCTTATTTTAATTCGTTTATAGAAATATGATAAATTTGATTTATGTTAACATGATTATGTAAAAGCAAATAATTGAAATCATCCACAAAGTGAAATACTTAATTCCAAATAAACTCAAGTTCATATGATTTAAGACAGATTTACACGAAGTAATAACTCGATTGGATCATGTAAATGAACATTGAGGGTTGTTATGGGTGTCTAAACTTGGACAAGCTTTTAAGGTTCACACATGAAGAATGAAATGAACCAACTCTTATAATTTATTTCTTAAATATTGGTTACAAAAGCATTATCCCAAAACATAATGATCCAATGATGATACGAGACATCATTGCAAACCCTGACGTGGGTAGAGTATTTGTTGATTAAGGAAGTTTGACGAATATATTATATCATTTGTCATTCAATCATATAAAGATAGGGAGAAAACAATTGAAATTGTATGAAGTGACTTAGATTGGATTTACAAGTGACCAAATTCAACCAATATGATATTTGGAAACATTCTTCACGATAGGCGGCAATGTGGAGAAAAAGATAGTATTGACCAAAGTTTGATGGTTAATATGTTGGAAACATTCCTCACCAACCCTTGCTTGATGCATAAGGGACAATGGTGTCTATTAGGCGTTTGTTGATGAAATTTCCAACAACAAAAAATAAAGATCATAGTTGTTACCAATAAAAAGATATCAACAAGTGGCTAGACATTTTGAGGATTTTTAAGGAGGATTGTAAAAGGAGTAAGGTTAAATGAATGCGATTTAGCCCAACCCTGGTTTCCTTTTTAATAAACCTAAGTTTAAGAATTGATGTAGATGATGAAGATGATTCATAAAGGTTACAATCAATAGGTGAATTTTAACCTTTTTCAAGTTAGATGGTCACGAGAAGATATCACAAAGGTAGGGATTAAGCTAGATTCAAGGATAGAAAAAACATTAGAAAACTTGCTAGTTAGTAAAAAAAAAGATTTGCTTGCATGGACAACACATATATGCCAACTATTAACTTGTAAGTTTTGTTGCCTCGAACTTTCAATAGATTTAAGTTTCAAGTTGGTGGCACTAAAGTAAAGGCATATAAGGATAGAACACCAAAAGGAAACACAAGAATAGATTGATGAAATGTTATACAACTTGGCTAGCTAATGTTGTTATGGTGAAAAAGTTAAGTGAAAAAATGTAGAATATGTACCGACTATACTAACCTTAATAGAGTTTTTCCTATAAATTATTTTCCTTTGTCCAACTTTGATAGATTGGTGGATAATTTCTTCAATTACATGGATGATATTATTATGTAAACATTGGATAAAAATTTAGAGTAAATTACATGGACCTCTCACGAGGTTTTCACTTATTACACTTGATGCCCTCCATTTTGTAACCATACAAAAAAATCTAATTTATTTTCTCATACAGCATCAAAGACCCCTCCCTTCCACTTGCACTCTTATATTTCCTACGAATTGCACTTGATACCTTCTATTATTTTTTGTTTGTTTTAGTTCCTACTATTAGGTAATAACGTTAATAAAGATGTAACACTGATATTGATAGCCCATTATCTTTCTTATAGGATAACCACGTGTAATTTTTTGTTAACCTTTTTTGAAAAAACATACAACCACAAAATCTAAATCAGTCAATAACAACACAATTAACCAATGAAGCCCAAGAAATTGGCAAAAAAAGTTCAAAACAAATATAGATAAAATGGAACGCAAGCATTACAGATCGGAATGCAAACCACAAAATCTTAAAAGAGAAAACTCACCAGAGGTGGTCATTAAGGAGGTTGTTGCAACATGCAATAGAAACAAAAAAAAATGAAATGATAGGAAGGAAGATAATGGACAATTGATGACTGAATGCTTGGCTAGGAGGAAAAGATTTAACAATACTCACCATTCACCAAATGACAAGATTCAAAATGAAAGATAAAGGGAGATGGAATATGGTGAGGGACAACACGAGTGAAAGATCCTTCTAGATGGTGATGCAATGGGAGACACTAGGAAAATAATAAGATGAACAGTTGAAACTCTTTAGATTTTTATGAATGCAAATAAATGCGGGAATAGATTTTGGATTTGAGATAACGACTTGATTGAGATTATGAGAAGGAGAAAGAAGTGTAAGGAGATGATGAAGGAAGAGTGAGACAATGAATAAAAGAGTAGAAAGAGTTACTAGGTTAGGTTTTTAACTAGAAAATGTATTAAAAATTTAGACAAAAAAAGAAAAGAATATATGAGAAAGTGAAATATAAAAGTTGAAAAGCATAAAACACATAGTATATATGTGAAATGAAAAATAACAAATGTGTATTAAAAATTACCATTTGATTTTGAAAACACAGGCTGAAAATTGAATTGATCTGGTTAATTGGTTATCTAAAAAATGTCCAAAAATCTATTTTTTTATTGGTTTTGAATTTTTTTAATCAATTCGTCGTTTTTATTGAATGGGATCTGAACACTCTTAGTCTTAGGTTAAATAAGTAAAAAAAATAATTATTAAAATCAATTGTAACTTGTTATTGTCTTATTTTGTGGCTTTTTAAATTTTATTCGTAGTTTGTAGAATTTTATAAAATAAAAGTTGAAAAGTTTTTTAAGTTTTTCAATTTTAAATCAAGTCTTAGTCTTTATATTTTAAAAATAACAATTTGGTAATTATATTTTTTTATAATTGGTAACTTTCATCCTTTTTTATATAGAACTTAAGATATCTAGGATAAAAATGTGAAATGAAATAATTATTAAAATTTTTAATAAAAAAATTTGTTTTTATTTGATTAAAATTTACTTATTTTCTAATGGAATTTTGAATTAATTAGGATATCTTTCTTCCAATAAATTAAATGTTAGATTACTCGTTTGTTTCTATAATTTCATTATTCTTACCTTTTTAATCTTTATAATTTGAAAATGATTTTTTTGGTCTTTATAGTTTATATTTTAATTCTCTTTTAAAAATGGTTTTTTTGTCCTTATAATTTGCATTTTAATTTTTTTTAGTTCCTATAGTTTGAAAGTGATCTTTTTAGTTCCTATACTTTATATTTTAATTCCTTTTTAGTTCTTAACATCAAAATATGAGTAATATTATCAATTATAATTAACTACAAAAATATTAACAAGTAATTCATAACTAATTTATCACAAGATAATTTGTAATAAAAAAATAGTTAATAATTTATAACTAATTTGTAGCTAATTATTTTTATATTTTTTTGTAGTAAGGACTAAAAGATAATTAAAATATAAATTATAGAGACTAAAAATATTACTTTCAAAGTATAGAGACTAAAAGAGAATTAAAACATAAATTATAAAGATTAAGAAGAACACTTTTAAATCATAGGAGATAAAAAAATTAAAATATAAATAATAAGGATTAAAAAAATCACTGGAATTAAAAGGTAAAAATTGTGAACTATAGAAATCAAATAAGTAATTTAAGGTAAATCAAAAGGCTTAAGATATTTTTTTAAAATATAAAGTCTAAGACTGATTTTAATATAAAAAACTAAAGGAGGTAAAATACATTTTACCTTAAAAGAATTATAAATTTCAGAATGCACAATAAATATATGTTTAATATTTTTTAAATAAGAATTTATTATAAATTTGACTATAATTTTTTTAATGAAACAAGATTATAAAAAAATTATTTTAAAAAAAGCACTAAAAGTTATTTTCACAAATAAATAAATGTAAATAAAGTGTTGCACAGGTGTTTAGTATTTATTATGTGGTTTGAAGTTGATGGATGAGGCCTTGAATTTGGACCAAGAGAAGAGAAGCGGTGGATAAAATAATAAAGTGAAGAAGAAGAAGAAGTGGCTTGTTTAAGGAATGGCTTCTCTGCTCCTCCCTCCAACTCCAACTGCTACTTCTTCCACAGTTAAACACAACAAAATCCAAACGAAACTGAAACCAAACAGCAATGCTCATGCAGCTACATGTAATTTCTTCTTATCATCGAATTCAAACGCAAACCACCGTTTCAACTCTGCAAAGTGCCATGCATTGTTGGATGACGTGGCCAAAGGGTTGTTGGAGAGCAGCAGCAGCGTTGGCGTGGACCAGTTCCAGAGACTGACCGAAGGCTTATCCCACATGCAGAGGTGGGAGATCCTCGTGTTTGGAGGCTTGACGTGGATTTACCTGACTGCAAGACCAGGTGTTCTTGTTGGTGCCATTGATGCGTACCTTTTGGCACCTCTTCAACTGGGTTTGGACAACTTGTCTGGAAGGAGGAACTTGAAGAGGAGTGACTTTGTTGTTGGAGACAAGCTCGGTGAAGGGTCCTTTGGTGTTGTCTATTCGGGTATTTTGGTCCCAAAGAATGTGGATCTGGATGTGGTGCAGAAGAGGGGGAGAGGCAAGACAACACAGGTGGATGCCAAGTCTAAGGATAAAGTCATTCTTAAAAAGGTATTTATTGTTTTTTTTTTTTCATTTCCCTTAACCATCCAACCCACCTTTTATCTCGTCGAGTCCACCAATCCTTGACCATTAGGATTCCTCATCCTCTCGGTCTTTCTTTTCTAAATCCTTGCTTTCATGATCAAGAGAAGAAAGATTTGTAAATGAACAAATATTTTAAACTGAAGTAGATCGGTAAATTGCATAGTACTTGATTTGCAGCATGAGTTGCTGAATTACCATTTTCTGTTTTTGGATTATAAAGCATGCATTTTGCATAATCTGACAAATGGAATGTGCAGGTTAAGGTTGGAATCCAAGGGGCTGAGGAGTTTGGTGATTATGAGGAGTGGTTCAATTACAGGCTATCTAGGGCAGCACCCGAAACATGTGCTGACTTCCTTGGAACTTTTGTAGCTGATCAAACTAATTCACAGTTTACAAAAGGTGGAAAATGGCTTGTTTGGAAGTTTGAGGTGCTCTAGCTTGTATTTCTATTCTATTGCAAGAACAATAGCCTTTAGATTAAATAATCATGCACTATTTAACTGTCAGGACTCAGGAGTTTCATAAATATTTTTTTCGGCTGGTGTTAAATGTTATCTTGAAAATATAAATTGAATTTATCATCTTTGTATAGTTTATTCCTTCATTTACATAAATTAATAGGAGGATTGCCTGTGTCACAGGGAGATCGTACTCTTGCTGATTACATGAAAGATCGCAACTTTCCTTCAAACTTGGAATCTGTGATGTTTGGACGTGTCTTGCAAGGAGTAGACTCTTCGAAACGAAATGCATTGATCATCAAACAAATAATGCGCCAGATCATTACATCTCTTAGGAAAATTCACGATACAGGCATTGTTCATAGGGATGTAAAGCCAGCCAACTTAGTGGTTACTAAACGAGGGCAGATTAAACTCATTGATTTTGGTGCAGCAACAGACCTGCGGATTGGAAAGAATTACGTTCCCAATCGTACCCTTTTGGATCCTGACTACTGCCCCCCAGAATTATATGTACTCCCTGAAGAAACACCAAGTCCACCACCAGAGCCAATTGCTGCTTTCCTTTCACCAATCCTGTGGCAGGTTTTACTACTTATATCCCATTTATGCTCTCAAAGTATGGTTCTTATGTAGGAATATTAGTTTTAATGAAAAATATAATTCTGGCGATCAACAATTTTATCAAATTGGTTAAAGCAGCATATCAGCTAAGATCTGTTCACAAACAATATAATTGTTCTGTAAATTAAAATTTAAGAACTCCTAGTTAAGAAACATGTTAATCACATACTGACTGAATTAACTATTCTCCGGTTTGTTCCACATATACCTATTTTGCTCAGGAAGTGCTAAAGTGGAGTTATGTGATTATTGTTGCAGTTAAACAGCCCTGATTTGTTTGATATGTATTCAGCTGGGATTGTACTCCTGCAAATGGCAATACCAAGCTTAAGGTCTCCTGCTGCTTTGAAGAATTTCAACTTGGAACTGAAAACCTGTGGATATGATTTGAAAAAATGGAGGGACTATACTCGCCTCCGGCCTGACTTCCAAATTCTAGATAGTGAATCTGGTAGAGGGTGGGACTTAGCAACAAAGCTTGTATCTGAGAGAGGTTCCCTAAGAAGAGGACGTTTATCTGCCGCTGCTGCTCTGCGACATCCTTATTTTCTTCTGGGTGGTGATCAAGCAGCTGCAGTCCTTTCAAAATTAAGCTTGAACAGAAAGTGAGCTGCTAAGCAAAGTGAGTATATCATTCCATTTTCTGATTCTTTCATTTTTTTAATCACTGGTTATCTGTCAAATTTATGTAGTCAAGCTTGAGCAGTTTTTTTTTTTGTTTCGTCTTGCTTCTGCTCATGTTGGCTTCTTAAAATATGTCTATGCAGTTATCTAAGGTTTCCTTGACAAGAAACTAAGAAAATAATTTAGAATGAATATGAAACTGTGTTTTCTATTTGACTTTGTTAAACTGGATGAAAGAAAATCACTAGTGTGAACCACTTGCAATCTCTGCACTCTCTTTTGCATCATAAGGTGATGTAAAAGTTGCCGGTTAACCCAAAAGGTAGTCTCTCGGTGTAAAACAACAGGTTTCTTTAGGTCTTTGGTTACTGATAATATGTCAGCATGGTTTAGTCATTTATTTTTTGTTCTTTTGTTGTGTAAGAACTAAGAACCACATATCACTTTTGATTGAAGCCCTATGAGGTAATATTATTTCTAAACATTTATTTTCATCAGGAGGAGCACAGTTGAATTCAAAGGTGTCCCACACCAAGCCTGCCTAGTTTGTGAATTGACAACCATCAATTATAAGATTTTGTTCCATTTTTTTTTTGTTTTTGGGTTTTCCTCCCCAAGTTTAAATTGGGGAGATTTTCTACTCAATTTCAGGCAAGCAATAAGCCTGAGGACATCAAAGCTTACAGAAGGAAAAATTTTCCCTGCAGTATACATTTACATCTTTTGTGTAACCTATATGACAACAATCTCAAGCAGGAGCACAATGTGGTTTTAAGAGCTTAATCAGTTGTCTCCTATGGTTTCTTTCTACAAGAGGTGAATGCTTGAAGATTGGTGGGACCTCACTTGTAATACCTAAGCTTAAGTTCTATGCCTTGAAACAGGACATACAGCTAAGTAGAGCTGCTTGCTATGACACTTATTAGACGAAACTTACATACTTACATCCAAGATGAGATTATATATTGAGTTCCATATAGCTCTGTCATTTGAATAGTATTCTTGTACGAAATTGTGCTTCTTGTGGCTTTCAAAGAGTTGTCATTGATATAATAACACAATAGTTCTTCATACCAAACTTACTAGCTTATTTTACAAAATGCCACACATATGTCCGAACATACAAAGTAAACTATTGGCATCAATACAAACAGAATGGTACAGTGAATCCCCATATTTATCTCTTCTCTTCACTTTTCTATGCAATATCATTTTAAAAATGAAGCTAATACTCTTGCATCCAACACGGACCTGCTTTTTTACATAGCACTAGTTGGCAACTTTCCACATACGGAGTTACAGTTCGTCATGAATGAGTACTTTTTCCAACTCATTTCTCTTCTTACAACCCCAACGGCATTTCTTTGAACACAAGGAATTGAATAGGGCTAGCCTTGTGGATTGAAGGGATATAATGCTTGAAGTGGAAGGTGATTTTGAGAGAACAATTGAATACCCATCATCCATGTAATCTGTTCCATCAGGAAAGAGCTGCCACACAAGGCTTCCAGCCCCACTACCTCCTTTCTTTGTAGAGTTCAGGATGGTCTTGTACACAGTGTTTATAAGGTTGTCTCTATATGTTGAATTGTAGCCAGGAGCTTTTGCAGATACACCAAACTCAGCAAAAACAACTGGCATTCCAAGATACTTTTCAGCATCCTCTATGTGGGCTTCCATCCAAGACTTTATAAATGGAAGATGGGAATCAGCAATTGATTGTGAAATCCTTTGACAAGGTAATTAATTCATAGTTAGAAACTATCATACTCATGTCTAAAGGTGTGGATTTCAGATAATTAGATGAAGGGTAAAAGCAAAAAAATGAAGCACCCATGACATAATACATCAATATTGTTTAGAATGGAGTTTACTTGTATTCACTTGCGTGTGAATATGATAATAAGATGAATGTTACAAGTTTGCAGATGTTCAGTTTTCTGATACTAAACATACTTCAGTACAAGTTACCAATGAATAAACTCACCAAGAGTCTGGATATATGTGAACAGAAGCGAAGTCAACACCTAGAACCTGGTGGTTCCTGATAAAATCAGTTCCAACCTCTTGAGCATATGAGTTTGGGTTGAACTGATATTTCTGAGGTGTCGAGGGGCCATAAAATCCTTCTAGTCCAATCTCCACTAGGTGTTTTGGATCAATGCTCTTCACATAGAATGCCATTTCTTTTATCCAATCCTAGAATGTACTCAGTTTGAGCACAAAATGTGATATCATGGAGGGAACTGATTAGTTGAATGCAATTATTATATGATATGACAAACAAATTAGTTGAATGTAATGATCCTATGATTAAATATAAGGTGTTTCTTTTAAAAACATAGGTCCACATCTTCTTCTTTTTTTTAGTGGAAAGCAAAAGTTCTGGAGGGACAAACCTGTAACACATCACCTGAGGAGTCTGAGGTGCATCGAGGCTCATTCATCAGTTCCCAAGCAAAGATTGTTGGATCTTCCTTGTAAGTGATATTTGTGAATGTATTGACTCTATTGAGCACCGTCTACACAGTGAAAAATAGTACCAGAACCAGTTAGTTAAAAAGAATAAACAAGGAAAAAAGACCAAATTCACATGTATTCAATATTAGGTAGTTGAGCATTGCAGCATCACATAAAAAACAAGCAACAAAAGATGGTTTTTGATCTGTTGTTGAATTTTAAGGAACTACTTGCCTTAGCATGAGCCTTGTAGTAGCTTCTGAGAGATGGATGTGAAAAGAATTCATCATCAGATGTCAAGTTAAGGCCAGCTGCATTGCCCCACTTAACATACTGTGCTTTGCCACCATAAGCCTCCCAGTTGTTAGCCAGTGATAATATGAGCCTGATTTTGTATTTCCTAGCTTCACTTACCACAAAGTCCAAGGCCTATGGTTCCAACAATAATAAAATGAAATTACATCAGCATTGGTATTTAGCTGCACAGATAACTAGAAATTCGCCAGTATCATCATTCAAACATCAATAACCACAATACAATGGTGAAGAACGATTTCATCATATATACTATAGAAGTCAAAATCATAATCCTGTTTTTAGGAGTATTCCCTCTGTCCCTGATTAATTCACGCATATAAAGAAAGTTAATTAATTTGGTTATTATCATTAAATTTATAATATTTTTCCAAATTTATCTTCACTTTATTGGAAACTATTCATCTTCTCCAATCTTCATAGGAGAACAAAATAGATAATTCAAGGTATTTTAGTCAAAAATTAATTAATGTACCAGAGATGAAATGAAGTCTTATAAAAAGGAATGAAAAAATTTGTTGACTATGTCTTATAAATAGGAACAGAGGTAGTATATAAAAAGTACTGAAAATAACAAGTAGGAAATTTAGCAGCACTGACCTTGAATACGTCTTCATCATAAACTGAAGGAGATTTCTGAAGAGCACGCCATTGGCCATCATTGAAGGCCCAAGTCCTACAAACTGACATACCCACAGAGGATGCATGTTTGAACACCTCAGTGACCTTCCCTCGTGTGGACTCATCAGCAGCAAATACCATCAACCAGTATGTGTTGAATCCATTGACATAGAAAGGTTGGTCGTTCACCACAAATTGGTTTCCTTTCGTTTGCACCATCTGCCATTCATTTTCTTCCATGTCTCCCAATTCACTTCTTAACCCCCCCAAAAAAAACATGATTAAGTGTTGAAGTTAGAATGGACATTCGTGTGGGTTTTAGAAAATGAAAAATTAACAAGGGGATGTTCTAATACATTACATACCCATAACTTAAGATAGAATCTGCTGTATCAACGCTCTCCCAATCTTCATATTCACTGACATCAAATGCAGTTGAGCTTAGACTTTTAGTAAGAGTCAGAAAAAGGATCAAGGAAATGGTACGTAATCCTAATCTGTTGTGTGTTTCCATAGAGTTGGTTACCCCTAGCCACGATGTCTTATGGTGTTTTGGACCACATTATATAAGTGATCATCTTAAATTTTCTTACATAGAAGTGGATCAAAGACAGATACAAGAGTGGTGTGTAAGTTGAGACCATGTCACTACTCTAGCTTTAAAGCGAAGAAAAGCTACTATTCTATTTTATTCTCTTCCATTGCTTAGCATTGGATAGGCATGTCGGGTAGGAGTAAAGTAGCAAAAAATGTGTGTCCTAACTCCTAAGGTACACTCAAATAATGTGGGTTCCACAAACCAGAACTTGGCATACAGGGAGGTTTTGTTGGATTTGAAGAAACTAGCAGTTATAGTAATCACATAATTTGAAGATCATTACACATAAATAAACAAACTCTTAAAATTTGGGCTTAGGGCCTAATTCAATCCGACAAAATCAACTTGTTTGATGAGGATTGTCGAAAATTTTTAAGCACTACTTAGGCTGCCTTATCTCTAGTTAATATAGGATTCCATTTTCCTAAGAACCGATGTCCTGACGGCTGCACACAACGCCGCTCCACTTAGTATCTTTGGTTACCCCCTTTATAGGTAGTGTTTTTCGAAACATTGACAACCAATTCTGATAGGTTGTAACTAAGACGAGTTAGGAGTGATTGCAACTAAGGTGATCTCCCAACACAAACATGGCATAAATATAATATCATCAAGTTTATTCTTATTC
The DNA here is from genome assembly GCF_000004515.6 of Glycine max. NCBI lineage: Eukaryota > Viridiplantae > Streptophyta > Magnoliopsida > Fabales > Fabaceae > Glycine > Glycine max. Next base: position 37,969,630 of record NC_038252.2, read on the forward strand.
TATCATCACTTTTCTAAAATAACGTCTTCACAATCAATTCTGTGTCAGAAAGACATATATATATATACATATATATATATATATATACATATATATATATATATATATATATTCCCCTGAAGAACTTGATGAAAAGAATTTTTCAAAAGGAGAAATATACCTGTTTGTGTGTGTTGAGTCCATGTAGCTTTCTTCTTTTCTAAAACCTAGTTGGAGGAGTATGATCCCTGGTTGGGGAGAAGTAGAAAGGATAGCTGAAGAAATCAGATTCAGAGAAAAATTGCAAACGAAGAAGAGTGGATCGGTTGGAATTGGCACTCTTTGCGTATGATGTTTTGTGAGAATGCTAAGATACATTAATGTCTTCCTTCCAAAGTCAAACCGTCATCTTTTTGGAACTATTGGTGGTGCTTGAGCTAGCTATATACTTGTCCTTGTTCCCAAGTTATGAACAAGGATTTATGTTATTCTTACTATTCATTAATCCCTTCATTTCTTTTATAAGATTTGTTCTTGCTGCATTTGGATTTACAAGACTAGAATCTGTCCATTTGGTTAGGAACAAGATCCAGCAGGTTGCCTTGATATTAAATTTCTATATTTACATTTACAGACAAGGTCAAGTTAATTAATTTGGTCCAAGGTTTAGTAAGTTAGTATTATTAGGTGAATATCATCATTATTTTGTTCAATCCCGTGGTGCTTGTCAAACATGCAAGAGGAAACATCACCAATTTGCATCTATTTCAGAGTGAGATTTACTTGCTATGTTTGTTCATTGGTGAAGAAGAAAGAATATGAATGAAAAGTAGTTACAATGTAAATTTCGCAAGTTATTAACATGACTTAAATATATTTAAATACTTGAACGAAGACACTTGATAAACAGTGTGGTGGTTATATGATACGTGGCGGCCATCAAGAAAGTTGACGTAGCCGCTACTGGGTCGTTCTCTCACCCAACATCAATATAAAAAAGACGCGTTTTGAAATTAACAATACATGGCTATTCATCCTTAATTTGTCAAATTATAAGTTATGCTAAACTTACATGATGTTGGCCAACATACCCTCGATGATTGCAAAGGGAGAGGAATTCTTTTATAAGTAAAAACTCTGTTTTAAGTAAGTTAAATTTCTATGCATCTATACCTTTCATTCTCTTTCTCTTTTTTCTTTCTTAACTTTCCGTTTAGATTCTTATTAATTCAGAATTTGGTAGGCTGACCAAGAATTATTTATGTTAAGTATCAAACTCAGATTTTAGTATATTAACCATTTGTGTCCAATCAGTTACTTTCAACTTAAATAAGTTTGAAATCAAAATATGTTTAGCAGTTAAAAAATTGTCTCAGATACTTATTACAAAATTCGAGAAAGATAATTGAACATTTAAACTTTAAAGTTTCAATTCCATGATAAGATTAGAAAACAAATGATTCTAAATCCTCTGCCTGCACATCTTTTTTTCTTTCGGTTGAACATCTTGAAAAGTGTCGTTCTACGGAAGTGCAGGCCGGCAATGGCAGCATCCGGAATTTATATTAATAAGTAACTAAGTTTGTGATTGAAGATTTGTTTCATAACCAACTCAAAAGATCAAAACGCGTGAAAATAACTGGGTGAGAGTCCTACAAGAAACCAAAAGTCCTAATTAAGATGACTTAAGAAAATGTACAACACACGCATGCATGCATTGCACGTACACAACCACACTATGATTAATTATTTACAGAAATAAAGACAAGAAGTAAAGAATGATCCATTTGTATAAGTTTATTCATTCTACTGAAAAAAAGAAATATGTATGGAGAATGTATATATACTTGTAAACAGCTAAAACGAATTTGGTCTATTGAAGGCTTGTTGAAGGAGGCATATCGAGCAGTGAGTAATGGAGAGATGCGAATTGCTCGGCTTCTCCATTCAGCCGGAGGGTGTCACAGAATTTGGAACCGTATTGGCGTCGGATTTTGCGACCGATCTGGAATTATCACCAACCAAGTAATCTGCCACACCCACCACATTCAGATATGGGAGAGGCCAGTGGTGAATGATGAGTTTTTACACCACAATAATACTCATCACACTATGAGTGGCAAAATAAATAAATAAAAACTATAAAATTTAAATCTTTTTATTCTAAACAGTACTGTTTTATTCTCCAATATCTTTTTGAATGATTAAAATTTAAATTTCTGTTTATAAGATATATCATTTATTCAAAAAGTATATCTTTAAATATTTGATTTTAGAACTGAAAGTTAAAAAACAACAATATTCTCTCTACTAGTCCGATTTTGAAAATTACATACTTGAGATAGGAGGATTAATTCGTGAAGTGTATATATTCATCATTCATGCAGTGTATGAAGTTACACAAACAGCTGAGGCAATAGCTGATAGAGTGATCAAAAATGGAGATAAGAAAAACGTTGGTGGTTGTTGTGATGACACTTATGTTTTGTTCGGTTTCCGATTCATTAAGGTTGTTTAACAATGGTAAGAGTGAGAGCCAACACAGGAGAAATCTTGTTGCCAATGGCCTTGGTGCCACTCCTCCAATGGGGTATATATCACACATCTACCTTTTAGCTATAGAATTGTCACATCATGCACGTGGCATTTTGTATTTGTGATTTTCTTAATTTTTTCAACCAAAATTAGTAATGACGAATACAAACTTATATATGCAAATTTTCATTGAAATAGAACTAAACACCGTAATATACAATAAATCACATTTGATTCACGCATAAAAAACATTATGATATCGATCATTCATCTCCAATCCTTTTGTACAGGTGGAATAGCTGGAATCATTTTCACTTAAAAATAAACGAAACAGTCATCCGAGAAACAGGTATCTCACGATTTGTACATTGTAGAGTGTCTTTGTTTTATTTTTGTTAGCAGACATTCCAATGCATCATTTTATGAGAGACAACAAATTGTTACTTTTCCTTCGACCTTCCTTTCAAGCTTGTTAAATGGAGAAAAATTACAAACACACAGTTAGTGACTAAGTCCAATACCACCAGGCAGCCAGTCCATTTAACTCACTTTCTTAATGGGAGTTGTTTGCACCACATGTTTTTCTATCTGCACCTCCTTTAACTTTATAACTTTTATGTCATTCCAAAACTACCTTGTGGCCCCTTGTGACTTGTGATGTGAAGCAAAATGGGTGCAATTTTCATTTCTACTTTATTCCTCACCTATTTTTACTCATCCATTTTATTTCATCTCCACTCTACCAAAAGTGAATGAGTTGCTCAAAATAGAAAGTATGATACGATATTATAGAAAACTGTAAAATATTATTAAAAAATAAAAAAATTTAGTGAGTTTCTTCATTATATTATAGATGCTCTAATAACTAAGAAGACCAATTTATTTGTTAGGATGGAATAAAATAATTAAAGGAAGGATGTTAATTTCTAAAATTATAGTTTAGTATAAAAGGCTGCAATGTTGCACTATAGTATAAGAGTTTTAATTCAGTTTTTAGAATTGTAATAAAACGTAGCATGCATGGATTGTGAATATAAATTTAATATTTCTTTTTATGCACTTGGCACTTTATAATATATTTTTTTATCCATGTTTCTAATTGTAATATTAAAATATATATATGCGTAATGCACAAGTGTATATCTAGTATATTCAAATATTACAGTCTAATATATTGCAAAAATTTTCTTATGGTTTTACAGCTGATGCCCTTGTTTCTACGGGTCTATCCAAGCTAGGATACACTTATGTTAACATAGGTACATCAAAAACCTTTTTTTTTGTTTTTTTTCAAGTGTTTCTAGTTTTTTTTTTTTTTTTCACTTCCCTTTACTTTGCAAAATGACATAACAACTGCAATTAACCTTGATCCATAATGCTTCGCAGATGATGGCTGGGGTGAAATGACCCGGGATGTCGATGTATGAATTGTATTGTTCTTCATATGTTTTGTTTCTACTTTTCTTGAAATCAAATTAAAATGATTTCATTGAATTAATAAAGAATTTGCTCCAAAATATATATACATGACAGGGTAATTTGGTAGCCCATAAAACCAAATTTCCTTCTGGTATCAAAGCTCTTGCAGATTATGTTCATGGGAAGGGTCTTAAGCTTGGCATTTATTCAGCTGCAGGGTACAAGATTTAACCAAAGCATATGTTTCTCAACTCTTTTAAAATTTTAGCTCCATGTATATGGTTGGGGTAATTTTGCAGGTATTTTACTTGTGCAAATGTGATGCCTGGTTCACTTGGTCATGAAGAGCAAGATGCCAAGACTTTCGCATCATGGGTATATAACACTGTTTATTTATTAAATTTGCTTATTCCTTTTGCTTGACTCCAACATATTAGTTGCTATTAAATAAACGGTTATTATTATCATTAATTTTTTTTTTTTGCAGGGTGTTGATTATCTCAAGTATGATAATTGTAACAATGGTGGAATAAAGCCTATTGATAGGTAGTAAAAATAGTTATATTTTCACAACACTGTTATAGTTATTTTCCAATTTTATTTTCATACCTAAAAAAGAAAATTGTTTTTTTTTTCTTTTTTTGTATAGATACCCTATTATGACTCGATCTTTGATGAAGGCAGGCCGTCCAATCTACTTCTCGCTATGTGAATGGTAGTTTTTGTTTGTTTTTAGATTGTTAATTGTTTTCAAATTTTGCACTCAATTTTTCCCTCTAATTACACGTTGTTTTGTTAATAAGGGGAGACATGCACCCTGCATTATGGGGTTATCAAGTGGGAAATAGCTGGAGAACTACTGATGACATTAGGGATAACTGGGATAGGTAAAAAATCAAAAAGCATAACAAATTGTATTAAAGTTGGGTTTATACTTTGTTGTTGTACAAACTATATGTAACTATTATGTTTGGCAGTATGCTTTCAAAAGCAGATATGAATGAAGTTTATGCTGATTATGCAAGACCTGGTGGTTGGAATGGTATGAATTTCACTATGCTTTCTTTATTTTGTCTAGATAATAATGACTAATGAGAGTTTTTTTTTTTAATGGTCATTTCTCTTTCTTTCATTCTAAACATTCAAATCGACAGATCCTGACATGCTCGAGATAGGAAATGGAGGGATGAACAAAAGTCAATATATTGTTCACTTCAGTTTATGGGCCATTTCCAAGGTACTATCCATCGCAAACATTCTAATGTACTTCTTCTATGTATATAACTTCTATGAAAGCATACACTTTAGAGTGAAGTAAATAATTTATACACAACAATGTAAATTGTTTTTACATTATTATAAATTATCACATATGATATAAATTTATTAACTTTTTATAGTAATGATAATAATCACTTTAAAAATCATACCTACTGTAATTTCTAAATTAATCACTTTATAATTAAACTCTACTTTATACATTCCGTTTTACATGCAAAGAGTTAGTGCAGGCCCCTCTTATAATTGGCTGTGATGTTAGAAATATGACTGAAGACACTAAAGAGATACTATCAAATACGGAGGTTATTGCAGTTAACCAAGGTGATAAGAAGCTTAACACGTGTCTTCATGTACAATTATTCTTGTTCTTGTGCACTAAGTAAATGGCCTTTTATGTGGTTTTTAATATATTTTTTATACAACTTTAGATCCACTTGGTAAACAAGGTAAAAAGGTTAGGATGGAAAGCGCTCTCGAGGTAAATTGCTCTTGCTATACACCATGTATGCACATAGTTGAATAAGAAAGAAAATAAATAATCATTGAAATGTGTTTTTTTTTCATCAGGTTTGGTCAGGTCCTCTTTCAGAATACAGGGTGGCTGTTGTTTTACTCAATAAATACTCTGATCGTCGTGCGTCCATTACTGCTCTATGGGAAGATATTGGCCTTGATCCTTCTAGTGTTGTTGAAGCACGAGACCTTTGGGAGGTAGAATAATAATTTAGTGAAAATTCCATGGTATTTTCAGAAATTTAAGGGTTTTAGAATTGTTATGGAGAAACTCTTTGCCTCTCTTGGACTATTGATATGATAGAGCAACTACAATTTAAATTCTAGTTAACAATTTGTAACTTACTGTTCTATCATATTAATAGTACAATCTCTCTCTCCTTTGTTATGCTGAAACAGTAAAACTAATTCAATTATTGGCTTAAAAAACAACTAATTATACTAAAATTAAACTCTTAGATTTCTCTGGATATCATAGCAACTCTATGTGTCAATTATCTTTATCTTTTATTACACTTTATTGGACAATGATGCTGAAACATATCTTCTTTTCAATGCATGCAGCACAAGACATTGGAAAGACAATTCGTGGGTAAATTGACTGACACTGTTGAACCACATTCTTGCAAAATGTATGTGCTGAAGCCAATAGCTTGAGTTTCAAAAGATGTTTGGATTGCAACTTTGGGAGCCATTGCACTAGCACATTTTTCATTTGCTCATGAACTTTTCTTTTACTAGTATCTCGTGAATAAACATCCTTCTCTTGTTTCTACTCATGGATATATGCTACTTTAGTTAGTGTAATTTAAACAAGATTGCATTTTCTGATTTAGTTAGTTTGTTATGAATGATGTTGGATTTGTGCTCCTTTAGTTCATTTATGCGTTGCTAATATGTTTTGTGTTAGTGCAATATCAACAAAAGTTGAAAAATTCTATTTAATTTGAAAATTTGTACAAAAATTATATTGAAATAAAGATGAATAATTAAGATAAATTGTGAGATCTGTTATAAAAAAATATTTTTAGAGCTGAAGTAATGAAAATGATCTTGTAAGATGTGAAAATTTATAAAAATATCTTTTGGCAACTCGAGGGTTACTCTCCGTTAGAATTGTTCTTAAATTAGTGTTTATTTGAGTCTTAAGTGCAGTCATTCAGTTCATTTGATAACTGAATTATTTTAAGGAAAAGGAAATTAAATGGGTGACCGATTAAAATGATAGAGAAAATACGAAAGGAAGATAAAAATGCTTATGAGACGAGATATGCTTGCTGACCCACCGAAATATTACAACCCAAGCTTCAAATTTTTTAGATTACAAATAAAAATTAAACTTCATTATTCATCCCGTATAGATAGATATTTCCCTTGTCTGACAATGAAGCTCAACATCTTAATATTTGTTATGTGAGAGTGGGACATTAGTAGCATAGAACGGTTTCTTGTCCATCAAACTTGCAATACATGTTGATTTTCCTGTAGTTCTTCGTCGTAACTTAGATAGAGTATTGATTGATGGTGGAAAAGGCAACAAACATGACAAGTGCACTAGGGAGCTGAGTCTTTTAGATGTGGCCAAGAGACATGATTAAATGGAAGTTTGTTTGTTTTGATAGTGCATATCAGATTGATTACAAGAGACATGGCATGGGATTCACATGCATGTTTTCTCATAACGTAGAGAGAAAGGATGTTGGGTCCTACACATGTGTTCATAGCACATTTCATATTTGTAGAAGTGGGGAAATTTTCCCAATTCACCTTCAAATATCGGTTCACATTCACTAGCTAGCTCCAGTTAAATGAACATCAAGATGTTGAAAACAAGAAGGTGCTGACAACAAAATTTAACCTACCTGCAAACTAGTGATGCACACAAGATTCATATTTGGTCCATCTACCGGAAGAGCCTCGAGGCTGATCTCTTAAAGACTTTTCCTTCAAGCTTTAGTCGTCTATATATATGCTTCTCTCAGATGACAAGGTCGGATTGTGATAGCAACAAAGGACCCATCGACTCAGCACCATGCATCAGTACGTGACCCAGCGCCATGCAACAAACCCACACGTGTCGTCACTATATAAGCCCAAGTATCTAGAAGATTACGTATAAGTGTACGAGACAAGCACCAAACCTTGATCTTTCTGTCATAACAGAAAGGATATTAGCTATTGTAATAGTCTATAAATACTACACTACGTGCATGAATAAAGCAGCGAATCCTTTGAGTACTTTAACTTTTCGTGCGCTTTCCTTCTTAGGTACTCAAATTTGGTACTCAAATTTTTAAGAACTTGAGTACTAAATTAAATTATTTAAAATAATTTGAGACTAAATTGATTTATTTTTAATAACTTGATAATCAAATTGAATCTTTTAAAAATTTGAGAAATAAATTGGTTTATTTTTAAGAACTTTGAGAATCAAATTAAACTATTTAAAATAATTTGAAAACTAAATTGATAATTAATTTTATTAAGAAAGATATAATAAATATTAAAGAGGTATTTAAGATGATGAAATATTTTTTAATCACTGCTCATACAGCAAAGTAACGTATTTGCTAGATTCAAGGAACTTGAAGTTGTGTTGCTAGATTGCTGCAACAATGGCACATGTCAATGAGAAGTAAGAAGCAGTTTGGACTTATAGATTGATTGCTTGGGATACTGAATTGATTTTCTAAACCAAAGCAAGGTATCAATCTAACGCTCTCAACTCAACACAAAATATCAGAAACTATACATTTTAATGAGTACAATTCATAATCCTCGACTAGGAATGCCTCAGAATAGCCTTTTCTAAACCAACGCAAGGTATTATCAATCAAACCCTCTCAACTCAGCACAAAATATCAGAATTCAGAAACAAATTATCCATTTTAATGAATAAAATTCATCATCCCTCACCCGGAATACCTGAGAACAGCATGATCATAGTTCACATATGAAGTAATAGCAAACTGAGTAAAATGCAGTTGAAAAATCGTAACACCTATGCTAGTCTACTTGGAATATAATGATTCAGGTTATACATTTGTCCATCTAAATCATAAGATTGATTGCAAAAACATGTTGAGCAGTAGTAAATGATAAGCTGAAAATAAAAAGCATAGGCAAATTAGCCATGGGCCATACTGCCACAGCAAGGATATCTATCACATTTTGCAGAAAATACAAAAATTTATATTGGTGCTAGGTCCGTGAACAATGTATATGGTTTATCTTAACACGCATCAAATGATCAAAACATATGAAAACAAAAAATTGCTACTGTCATTTGCCCTTTTCATTTTACATGATCAAGATAACAGTTCAAACACCCCCACCCCCCAAAAAGGGAAAAAGAAAAGTTCCTCCAGAGTAGAAGTTATTAACTACATCAACATCAACATCTAATATATCGATCTCTCACACTTAGTAAAATGTCAATGAATACGAAACATTCAAACTTATCAAACAAACCATAACTAGAGAAAAAAACTAGAAACACGAAAAGTAAGAAATAAAAATGCTAAAAAAATGCAATTACAAGTTACCTTGGAAAATGGAGGTCTGATATGTGCCTCTTAATTTTCAACAACTAGCTGCGCAGGGTGGTGGCCAAAGTTTGCTAGGTGTAAACTTGTTTGCGCAGGGTGAAGTTTTGGCCATTCAGGCTGTTCATGGAGACGATATTTTCATGCTCCACCAGAGCATGAGCTTTTGGGAACCACGGGAGATTATTTTCGAAGCAGCTAACCAACAGGTACTTAGTTTCTGGGGAGTTTCACACTAGGATGGGAAGGACTTCCATTGCACAGTAGATTTACCTTCCCTTTATTAATAGTATACATGATAATGTGATTTAAACTATTTTATTTAACTTGTGATTTTATCAAAACCTATATTTACTCCTTTCACGTCAAAAATAACTTTTAATTTTTATATTATAGTATTTGAATAAATATTGAATACCCACTTTAATTAAATTAGGTGTAATTATTAAAAGTTTAAATTTGGATGTTAATATTGATAAAATTAATTAATTAAACATTGATAATATAATATGAAATTAGAGTTTGAAAAACATTAAAAATTTACACTTATAAAATCAATCATATATCACACCTGATGAGATTTTCAGTAATTTCCACAAATGAAAAACACAAGATTAGAGAGGCATTAAGGTAGAGACAAACTAGAGACAGATGAACATAGAGGTGGTGTGTTGAAGGAAAATTGAATAGGAGGAGGATTAGCTGAGTAACGTGGGAAAGAGGTAGATGTAGAGCTGTTCTCAAATTCCATATACGGCTAATGGAGAACACCGGTGTTGTACTGTGTTCGACTAATAAGAATTAGGAAAAGGAAAGTGAAGGGGGATTGTGACTTGTGAAAGGGGTTCTTATAACAATAATGACTCAAATAACCATAAGGCACATCAATTCATTATATTTCAAAGGTACCAACGACATCAATTCATGTTGAAATTTTAAGTACAAGACATTCATTTGATACGTCATATTTACATTTAAAAAGAAATGCAATGACAATGTCACGGGAATACATGCAGAATACGCACTACCATGTGAAGAGAGAAGGGAAGAGCAAAGCTTCTATGAATAGATATACCACAACAATCACTATTGCTTATGAGGCACTACATCATTAACCACAACAATCTTCTTCTCCAGCTCTGGCTTGTTGGCTCCTACAAGTTTGTCAACTTCTTTTCCATCTTTAAGAAAGAAGAAAGTTGGTGTGGCTTTGATGTCCCACGAAGTGCTGAAGTCCTGCAACATACAAAACCATGTTCATTAATGTCACATATTAGGACAACGATTAAGTCCCCATAACATCCACCAGGGAGAAACTACATGATCATCCAAGAAACATTCATCTTTAATTATGGATTTCCAAATAAAGATTTCTCTGTTTCCCAGTGCACGTCGAAGTAAAGGGTAGTACTAATTAATATTTATTTACTATGCTTTAAATAAATAAATAAATAAATAATAATAATAGCTTGGCTACTTACAGCTAGTTCATCCACATCGACTAATAAGAACATGATAGACGGGTATTTCACGGACAACTCGCAATAATGTGGTGCAATCACCTTACAAGGACCACACCATGTTGCACTGAAATTTGCAATTACCTGTTAAAAATGAAGCTTTAGAATTAACTATTGCACCCAAAGGAAATACAGTATACTCATGAAAGAAAGGGGCTGGGTGGGGGTTTAAAAGAAATTTAAGCAATTAAATTATCATATATTCTATCAGAATGGGAGGGGTCAACTCAAAAAATATCTCCATGTGCATTTTCTGTAGAGAGAAAAATTTCCAAGTGGGGGATCTGAAATGGACAGACATCACGTGTTTGGGAGGCATGATGATGTGGACAGAAACTATGGGGTTCATACATAAAAAAATTAAAACCATGCCCTTGAACAGTCTGCCCTCAGAAAATATCTTCACAAATTCCATACTGCTGTACTAGTCATATTATAAAGTTCAAAGATACAAATCAAAATGTCCTTCACAAAGTTCAAGTGTAAATAATAGGACCACCTCATGCCGATTTTGAGAATATAAGATTATATCCTTTAACAAGTTTAAGATTAAATAATAGGATCTATCCGTGCCAATTTTGAGAATACGATGTTAAATCATATCCCCTTCTGTTAGACCAGGCTAGCAGATAGAAATTGGGCTTAGTTTAGTCAGAACAAAGGCTGAAAGCCTTTGAAAGAGAAGAAAATCAACCCTGATGAGCAGGGAGTTGGTTAGGAGGGAACTGACATGTAGGAGCTTAGTGGGGTTGCCACATGCGAGGGTGCACATTCTGTTAGTTTTAGTTAGCTTTTAGGAGAGAGGTTAAGCTCTTAGCTTTTTCTTCAGTTTCAAGTTTATCTTTTTCTCTCAAACACGACTTCCTTTTTCTACTTTTAAAGGCACTAAAAAGTTGAGTTGAGTTGGTTAAGCAAAGTGTACTTTCTTAACTTGTGTTTGTGGTGAGTCTTTTTTTTTCCCCAAATATTGCATTATATTATTTTTTTCTCTTTTTTTTTTTTGAAAAGCAATTTTTCTTTCTCATTGTAAGATTGATTTATTTTTCCTTCATATCTCATGTTAAATTTTTGCCTCCCTTAACCATTTTTTCTAGTTCCATCCCTGACCCCACTGATTCCACATTGTATTAGCATGATTAATGCAGTTAAATACTTGATTTATATTTGACGTAATCAGAATTAATTGTTTTTTTTTCCAATTTTATGCATTTATTGGTTGTCTTTCCCTATTTCCTGTATTTATATGAGTAACCTCTTGTATTTTATATGCACTGAAAATATCATTTGTAGTCTCTACACTCTCCCTTCCCTTCCTCCTTCCCCACCTAAACCCCTATAATTTCAACAGATTGTTAATCATCAACAAGAATGATAATAAACTGAAGGCATTGAGAAAAACCAGGTGGAAGCTTCAATTAGTTTTGTAGGATTAAATGAGGACTTTTATCTAAAGTTATATGCCAAAAGTTCTCAAAAAGATTAGTGAGGCTTTGCTGTCAAGAACTGGAAACACAGATTAACTCATTTTACCAACTACATACATGCATGGTAAATTAATAAGGGTTCAGCGAAACAATACAAACAAGACCTTCAGATAACATTTAATATTATTGAGCTACAATTACAAATTAAATAAGAAGTAAAACTTACAATTTTACTCTCCTTCCTCGCTTGATCCAACTTTTGGTCCCAAGATTCTTTGGTAGTAATAAGTTGCACATTCCCAGAAGCAAGCTCCACAATATGATCAGAATCATCATCCGCATGAGCCTGCAAACATTAGAAACATGATAATTCACAGTCAATCAAATTATTAATGACAGATATGAACTGATACGGTACAAAATTGTTTTAGAAGCATTGAGGTGCCATGAGGCTTGCAGAACTATCAAAGAAATAAACAATTTTTTTCGCCCTGCCCCCCTCTTCCTGAGAGTCAATAGTGGGGAGGAAAGAAAAGTCAGGAAGATACTAAGCTGACAGAAGGACAAATTTTAGGCTACATTTTAAGTACAAATTTGTTTTATTGCCTTAATGGGTTTTTCACATGGATAGCCAGATAGGGATAAGGAATAAAAAAAAATGCATTCTCAGATATCCTGAAGTTAAAGACGAGCCCTTCAGTACCATTAAAAACATGGAATTCAAGAAAAGCAAAAGATGGAGAAAAGCGGGAAAAAGAGAAAGAAAAAAAACCAAAATTCTAAGGATAAGTTATTAGTAAACACAACTGAATAGAGCAAGAACAGAGCAATTAGTATATTACTGCAAAAAAGCAATGGTTGATGATATTCCAGCATCAATAAACCATAGATTATGTTAGAAATACAAAATCATTCATAGGCTTCTACCTAATAGCTTAAGCTCTTAGGAGAAACGGTCTTTGACATAGTATTAGAGCCTCTATGACCAAATGGACAAAAGTTCAAACCTCGTCACCTCCATTCTTTTACATAAAGTTGAATATCATCAGTATAAGAATTGCCCACACTTAAAGTCCAATGGGCTCTTACATGAAAGGGAATGTTAGAAATCTAAAACGATTCACAGACTTCTACCTAATAGCTATAAATTTTAGGAAAGTTGGTCTTTGACAGAATGTAACAAAATTCTCTTTTAATTGGACATGTTATACCTTAATCCAGTTGTTACCTCTGTTAACATCGTTTTTACTCCTGCAAATATCCATATTCCCAGTTTAACTACTTTGATATAGATTGACTATATAAACAACAATGTTATGAGTTCACTGCAAGAAGCATTGGTTAACTTACATCATATCGGAGCTGTATTCTCATCTTTGCAAAAATATGTTTCCATACTCTTGCTTACTTTCAGTTGACATAGTTTTGGAAAGTAGCAAATTAGTTCTGACCTCTAGTTCTTAAATTGTTTGCCTCTCTAGTTATAACATCATCGGCTAGGCTCGACTAATATTGCTCCTTAGTCCTTACAACTAGATTAGTTGTCCATGCCTATGGCATAATTGGAAAGTAAATATCACTGTTTGATATTTAGAATATAGATATCTTAATACAATTGAGGGTGCTAACAATAATTACTCATTTCTAATTTTTTATTTTTCATTAGTTATTAGTATGTTTCTTCATTTCTAGTTTTTTGATATTCTTTTCTAATCTATCTGCTAAAGATTACTTGCAATACAGTCCAGGAAGGCAAACTGAAGATGTAAATGTTTAGGTCTAGAAGTTGCAAGCAAATAACTTAGTTTTGCCAAAAAGAAAAGCCATAGAAAAAGACCATCAGTTCAAGTTGTAACAGCAGGGCTTCCTTACACTATTATCCTCATAAACTATACCAGAGGGGAGAGGAAAAATGTTTCAGACACATTCAAAATCATAACCTACTGAAAGATTATTTGATCTGTTTAAGATAACGTTTAGCAGGAAAGACTTGGGCTTTCAAGTTCTGATGAGAATAACTATAAGAAAATATAATTTGAAGTATCCAAATGTTCTTACCTTGCGCAAACAATTCCCCATCTAATAGTTTCAGAGCCACGAAATTGTAAAACTTGAATAAACTGAACCCTGCAAGCAGAATTTCGGCACAACAAATGTGTCAAAATCCATAAAATTCAAAGAGAAAGTCAGAGAGAATAAACAAGGGAATTTGGAAATCACAGAAGAGTGAAGGTACACAACACGAAAACTACACAATGCTTATTCAGACATGATTTTCCTACTTAAAACTGTTTCCAAGTATTCCTAAAATGCAAAGTAATAGCTAGAACGATGATGATGATGATGCAAGTGGGGTCCCATCATTCGTTCAGAAAATGAGAAGAAAAAAAAATTGCTTTGGCTACTGAGATTAGAACACAAATTTGCTTGCATCTAATAGCACAAAATTCTATAGCAGGAATTTAAAGTTGCCAACTTTCGAGCAAGAAAAGGAAAACCCATGAAAGATTAACCAAAATTAAAGGGATAATTTATGAAATTGGATTAGGAATATCAGAGAAAAATAAAACCCACCGTTGGGAAAAAGCCTAGTTTGCAGATTTGAGCTGAAATGAGCGTTGCCTTCTTCAATCCGTGAGTGAGGTATATATAACTAGACCAAGGATGAGGAGGAGAAGATAAAGAGCGTTTCAAAAATATTAAATAAATGTCTTTTTTGTTCCCAACACAAAAAGTTGTATAGTGATGAATTCAATTCAATTCAATTCTGGAGACAATTATTTATTTATTCAATTGATAATTGAATCGTACTAATCAATTGAGACAACAAACAATGACTTTACGAAATTACTAAATTGCACATTTCTCAGGTGTGAAATGCTAATTAATTAAAGCCAATTGCTTTAAGAGAACTGACAAAAAGGGTAAGAATATGATATATGAATGCAGTGATTGAAATTTGACCCTTGACCTGTGAAATTGAGGACGACCGACTACCAAGTCTTCCAGGCTATCCATTATAAAATTATTCATTAATTTTTTTTGTAGTCAGTTCTTCATTGACTAAAACATAACCTTTTCTTTTTTATCACTTATTTTTATTCTCTTTTTTTTCTCTCCTGAAAATAAGGTATTCTATTAACTATTGTTGGACGACCGACTACCAAGTCTTCCTGTATAGTTAAGAATCATATTTCTGTCAAGAGAATTCAGTTATCTATTAACTATTGTTGGATCTTGTTGATTGAGCACATTAACCAGGAAATAAAGAGTTGGAGGTTCAATGAACAAGTTTGGAAGAAGAAAAAATAAAGTATTAAAAGTTTCATCATTTAAATAAATCATCTACTTCCTTTTCATTATCATTAATTATCACATGTTAAAATAAATCAACATTGGGATTCCTATAATAATACTTTTAAAATAGATGATATTGCTGAGAAAAAAAAAGAACTGTGCCAAAAAAATAGATGATACTGATTCATATTTATAGGAAGAGTAATGTTTAATTTTTATAACAAATTGTCTAATCTGGTTGGGATTGTTAATTTAGATGGGTAAGACAAAATATACCTACTGTTTTGTTCTATGTTCTCAACCTAGGGTATGTCTCTTGTGAGAAAGAGACAATTGTGGATTATATATTCGCAAATAATGTATTCAAGAAATACAAGTTATTCCAATCCATTATCCATATATATCTTTTTACTTTAAAAAGTCCATATATTATGAGACATGCATGACTTACACTTTAGATCCTGGAGCTACATTAAAGCATCTACCAAAGGCTTTAATGTCTCCCTCTTTGAATGGACTATATAAGGAGCCGCTGCTTTGCTTAAGGATTCTGTCTTGAGACTTTTATTCATGTTCTCTTTTGGTGATTTCTGTGATGGTTCTGTACTCATTTCTATACGGTGTAATTCTGTTTTGCCTACATTGGGTTTGATGGGATTTAAGAAGTATATTCTTATTGTTATTTTCTGTAGGTGTTGTATGTTCACAACAGATTCTGTATGTATCAGTTCTGCTATTATTCTACAAAGCACATATGTATTCTGTTCTGGCCAGGTTTGATGGCATTTCTAATATTATCTCCTTTTTTGGCTGTTAAAAAAAATAAAAAACTTACCCTTTATACGTTTTAGTGGACAAATATATGGGTCACAGGGTCAGGCAATCTTAGTCCAACTCAAATTCCGTGTGAGCATTGTTCCAAAATAAAAATTCCATATGAACAACAAATAAATCATTATCAAAATCTAATTTTGATAAAGTCAAACACAACCCTTGTCGAAATTCCCTGGCATGACAACTATGTCATTGTGATGTAAAGATATAAATTTAGATTTTTTTTTAGAAGTAAAGATACATTTATATCAATAATTTAATTAAACACTTATTTAATATTTTTTTTACATGAGAGTTTACATCATAAATTTAAATATGAAACTTATTGAAATAAAATAAAAAACTGTTCTGATAAATTTCACTAAAAACAATATTCTGATAAGAAAAATAGCATATTCAAATTATAAAATATTTCTATAAGCCCATCTTACGTATGCCCATTGCCCCCTAAAGTAATGAATTATTAAAATAACATCGTTTTATTCTCAAAAGCATAAATAATAGTGTAAGGTTTTACCTACTATCATTTTTTATTTATTTATTATCTTCTACTTTAATATTGATATTATTTAACTTAAATGATTTTAATTTAATAAACTATGAATAATAGAGTTTTGTGCATATCTTCAGACGAAAAGAATAGGTATAAGCTATTCATTTAGCAAATTCAATCAATAAAAGATTATCTATTACAATATTACATGATTATCAATCAATAGGTATAGTCTTCTCATCTTTTCCGACCGCAAAACACGTAACTGTGACTAAAGTTGTTTTTTTTCTCTCTTTTTCTCCATTCTCCTTCCTCCTCCCTCATCTATCTCCTCTTCTGAAATAAATGTATTCACGCTCTCACACACTCCCTATCTTTTTCTCCCGTGGCTGCCACTGACGAATCCCTGTTATCTATTGTGATTTGTAAATCAATAGGAAAAGCGACAGTGGTCGAAGGTCACACGCCGAAATAAGGAGCAGTTGGGTAGCTTCCAAACAGTGGCAGATAGCATGACATTGTTCATCACAGAAGCCAAAGGGATCACAAAGAACCCTATTCTTGAAAAGGGCATTACACATCGTTGTGGTGGCTTGTGAAACGCAAGTGCTGGAGCGGTAGCTAGAGTGCATAGGCGCTAGAAAAAAAATGGTTGGTAGTGGTCACTGGAGGAGGAGAGACATAGCATAATATTGTGAATTAAGCACAAAAATATATCTGATTTTTTAGGAATGTTTATTATACATGATTGTTGCATCATAAGGAGAGATTTGTATAAGCATAAATTGATTGTGTTGTATATCTTGAAAACACAATAACCAATAGTTATATTTTTTAGTAATTACTTATTTCACATTTTGTTTGTAATGTATCTTTTATTGACATTAGACTAAACTAATTTACAAGATTGAAGGCACACATGTAAGATTAAAAAGGTTGTTTCACAATAGTATAAGAGATTTGTGTATTTGTTCGGATGCAATGAATAACATGCTTATAGTGCAATATATTAAACTTAAAGGCGTCATTTCAAAAAAGCATGAGCATGGTTGACCACAAATACAATACATTGTTTTACAAGAACTATGAAGGCTATGTTTCAACACAAGCACAAAGTTTAATCTTTATTTTGTTGAAGCGCTATGCAACTGTTGGTGTTGGCAATTCTCCTTGTAGTTGTGGCTCAATATTTAAAACTACTCATGATCTATCATGTGTATGTAAACTTGCTAGGTATATCCATATTAGTAGTTCAATACCCTTGTCGTCCATTCATGTCATTAGAAGATAGTATCCATTAATGGTATGAACGACGCATGTGATATTTAGGGAGACTTAACATTCATAAATAAGGTTAATACATTATTAAAGAGATTTTCATAACTTAATGTGGGTGGGAAAATAATACTAAAGAATAAGGTTCATGAACATGAATTACCATATACCACTTCAATGTATTCCTCTTGAGAAAGTAAAAACAAATGATGCATCGAAGTTTGTGAATTTCCATTTTGTTTCTTCCACATCCCAAAGGATTCTAGTAAACAAAAATATCCCTTTCACTAGCACCTTATGTCTTTCTCTGTCTTAATGGAAACTTCGATGAAGAGAATCTCTACTCCTTGAAAGGTAGGTGAAATGGGTGAAGATATGAATTGGAAAACTAAAAGGGGTTGCATGATATAGATTGTCACGGATGAATTGATATTGTAACAAGGAAAAGGCATACATGGGGTAAAGGGGTTCCTATTGGTCCCATTGGAATGGCTCTTGATCCCTATCAATGGGCTAACAATTTTTTTATATTCCAAGAATTTTATTTAACGGAATCATGATTCTGTTGAATAAAATTTACAACGAAATTATGATTTCATTGTATAACCAATTTCCTCCCTTATTAAAATGGAATTGTGATTTCATTGTATATTTCATTAATTATTACAATATGATTTCGTTGTGATAAAAAAAAACTTAAACAACAAAATTTATACTATTTTTTTTAAAAATTGAATAAAAAAAATAGATTTTATATTTTTTATTGAACACTGCAACACTATATGTATTGACTGTACATTGATTTTCTTGAGACATATTGACCGAACACAGATTTTCTTGATACCTATAAGAGATGACTTGTACCAAAACCTTTGGTCATCAAATTCCTTTCAATCAAAAGCACGGGAAACTTCTAGAGGGTATAAAAAAATTGAAGTATTTAGGTAGTTACAACTTAATGGGTTGATTTGTTTAAATTTTAAAAAAGTAATTTTTTACAAGCATATGAAATTTGTTTATCAAAATAAACAGAAATTTTAAGCAAAAGGAGTGTAGAAAAATACATTAAAAAAATACAAGGATGCTTATTTTATTAAAATAAATATTTTTTTTCAAAAAATAAATTTAAATAAACTCATTCAATATAATCTTATTCTTGAATCTGAAGTTTTAATGTCAGGATCTAGATCGTGTCAAGTTTCAGGCCAAGATTAAAATTTGACAACATTTATACATATGCTTAAATTTAATAATGATACACGTTGTTCAATACTCATATGCCTAGGGTGTATATCCTTGTCAATATATCTCATGTCAGGAGAGACATAATAAGACTTGCTTTTAAGTTTCAAATATCCTCTTAACTCCAAGATTTTGACAAGTAGTTTTGTGAATAAGAACTTTTATGATTGACAAAGCAGAAAGGAGGGAGAGGGGATATTTCTTCTGCCATCTTTACCTAGATGCTTTGGACATATATTTATTAAAAGGGCAAATTCTATACAAAAATGTATTTTATACACATCAAAGATAAAACTTCTGTGACATTAAATTCTTGCATAGTATTATTCACTTGTAATTGAGATCGAAGTTAAATCCATACATTTCATATATAACGGATCTTCATTTCCCCACCTTTGAGAAACAATAATTAAAATGTAAATAACACATTACAAATTAATGTGGCAAGAAGAAGCTTGAGAATGCTAAAAGAGTCCAAAAGGTTCAGGCAGGTACTCAAATCCATTGTCAAAGATGGGTCCTTGATCACATTTATCATCAACACTACGCAGCCAGTTTGTGTTGTTTAAGTCTTCTTTAAGCAACAGTGAATCATAACGATAACTCTCGTACACATCCACTACTTCACTCAATTTTCCCAAGTATTGCTTTTGCCTTTCACCTATCTCTCTTCCATTTTTCCTATTATTGTTATTATTATTATTTCTGCTTTGGAGGCTTCCGTTAATGTTCATTGACACTGGAACACTCAAACCTCTAGTGTGGTGTGTCTTGGGAGTTGAAGTTCGAATGCTCTGAGGATAGAGTGTGGCGCTTGGAACTGAACGAAGAGTTCCTGAGCTGTTCCTCACATCCTAAATTATAAAGGTTAATTAAATAAATTTAATATAATGAACTAGCTTGAATTAATCAGGATAATAAGAGGAGATATTGCACCATTCTGCTCCAAGGCACATAGATGTTAATATCAAAGTAAAAGAAAACTGGTAGAATTCATATAGAACCATTAGGAAAGTGATTAATCATTGTATATCATTCAAGCTATGTTAGCATTAACTTATGAAAAAGTAAGCTCGTTCCAGGGAGAAGAAAATAAGAAGATAAAATAAATTGATTTTCTAATCAACTTATGATGCACTTCAACTTTTATCCAACTTTTGGAGGAGTTAAATGAGAAAGTTTGTATTAAAGTTGAAGTGTATAAGTTGATTTTAACCTATGAGAGAAAGAAACTTAATTCTTTTTATCTTCTTATTTTCTTCTTCCATTTGTATTTATTAAGATTTTCATCCAAACAGAACCTTAAACCAGGATTTTCATTTAAAGTACTAGTCTGGTCACAACATTATGGTGCAGAGCCTGAGTGGTCCTGGCATCATAAAGTAATGTGTAGGATCAAGAACAAAATTTTCAATTGTGATACAACATAATTAATTGAGGTGTAAATTCTGATTGCAGAAGTGGACTTACCATGTGTCTAATAGCCATATCCAATGATTTCTTTGAGATGGTCCTTCCCAATACATTGTTTTCTGAGGCAGTAGTTGAAGACTTAGCAGATCTTCTAGCAACTACCTCAGAGGCATCAGCAGCATTGGCATGGCCGCGGCTTTTTGCTGTGTACTCTGACAGTCTGCCCCTATTGGCAATAGGAGATGGCTGTCTCCTTGACATGTTAACTGGGGCTTGCATTTCTGAGTTTGGCTTCGAAGGAAGAGTAACAACAGCACCAGGACGAGACCTGCCTGCAGAGACAGGCCTATCAGCAGGCAATGTTGTTCTGAGGTTTGGTGGTGTTTCAAGGGGAAAATCAGGAGGGACAACTGGCTGGAGACGCGGTGTAGCTGGATTACGCCCCACACGTGTGACTGAAGGCGATGGAGATGGCAGTGAATGGCGTCGAGTGGGGGTAGAGGGCCGCAAAGTGGCAGGAATGGATGGCTTTGAAGTTGAGCTTGGAGTGGATGGCCTTGAGCCTTGTGATGTTCTAGTTTTGTTGGTGTCAGTTGATGATGTGTTGATTGGACTTGGAAATGAGCGTGGTAGTAGTACTCTGGGGGGTGTTGATGTTGATGTTGTGCGAGAGGTTGGAGTGGAAAGCCTTGCCGCAGTTATGGGGGAGGATGGCCTTGTGTTAAGGATGGAAGAGGATCTGTTTGGACTGCGAGTCACTGAACCACTTCTTGATGGTCTAGAGTGAGAATGAGAATGATTGTTGTTCTCTGATTGTGAGACTGAAAGCTGAAAGATATATATTTATACATAACAGCATCTAACCGACTTATTCTAGTGTACGTGTCTATATAATATTTGAATACCAATTTGTGTTTCAAAGCTATAGAAGCAGAAAGTGGATATAGAATTCAGAAGGGACCAGCTTAGTTATTTACTTTCTTATTTTTTTCCTCCTATAAATGTTTGTTGGAAAGTTTATCCAAACAAGTCCTAAGTAATTACCACAATGATGCATGTCTTCTTTTGAGTGATTGAGTATGCTTGAATTTAATTTTGTCGGAGTTGAAAACAAACATATAATGATTAGCACATTGGAGTTCAGTTGAAGTTACTCCAAGGAACCGGTGCATGTCATAGGCATGTACATACAAGAGAAGCTTAACCCCCCCAAAGCCAACCCTTCTTCACTTAAGGTTGGCAACTAATATCTTGTCATTGCAATCACTTGTAAAGCTTAAGTTGAGGTTGATCTTATTTATTAAGCACTAACAAAACTATGAGCATCAGTATGGTTATGCCAATGGAATGAAGGGAAATGAGAATATATTACAGGAGCATACCCTTGAGACACTAATGTTTGACTTTAATCTACCCAAACTGCTTCTTGGAGGCACCAAAGTTGGTTGGGATTCACCTTCTGATGATGGTAAATGAGGGGTCCCCGGGGGAGTAAGGAGCCTATAACACACAACGCCAACAGTTGCAAATCGAGTAGAGAAGATATAACAAATGCATGTGCCAACATTGGGAAAATCAAACTATTTATAAATAGAACTATTTGAAGTTGAGGAAATATGAAGCCAACCACTGCAAAAATGTATGAGTTCACATGAAAAGTGCGGTAAAGTGTCTATATTGTGTTAGTTTCTTTCACTAATGCAGGTAGCAAGGTAACAGGGCACTTGGGAATCAAGCTCTGAGAAACAAAAAGTTTTTTATCTGCTTTTGATTATTGGTCTATGACATTAGCTTGCAACTCACAATAATCTGAATCTAACATGCATGATAATATGATTTTAGATGATCGGTCCTCTCATTAAATGAATATTGTGTAGTGGAGAAAAAACACTGACTAATATGATAAAAGTCACAGAGAAATGCAATGTTAATTACCAATCATAGTCATGCTTTCCTCCTTCTGTGGATGACAATAGATCATCAATCCCACTTGTGGCCAGTTTTGCTGATTCAAACGAGAGTTTCCCCAGTTTTCCTATCCAGAAATAACAACAGTAATTAGTGACACCAAATTACAAAGTCAGTCAGACTGTGATCACACTTACCAAGAGATCAGCTAAGTTTGAGTTTATTTATTTTGAAGAAATAATCACTTTAACTTTTAATTCATTGCAACAAAAAGAGAAATAATAAATGTAAGTGAATGTGATATGAGTGAGCATAGCTAGCAATATATAATGAGGTAAGGAGTTAGTTAGGACCATGGGAAGAATTAATTGTGTTGGAGATGGGATGGATGTTGGCAGAGCCATTGAAGCTGTGACCTCTGCGGTGATGATGCTGATTCACATTCACATTCCTGCTGTTCATGATGCCAACAACAACAACTCAACGCTGTTACTTGCATTCATGTGGTGTTATATTATTGTATGAGAACATATGAGCTATGATGAGTTGTGGTGCTTTGGATTAATTGGAGTGGGAGAATGAGAGTGCATTGCAGTGTTGTAGGTGGCAAGCAAGAGCAAAACCATTCACTTGTTTGTACGTCAACACACAAGCACAAACCGAGAGTGTCGGGGGGTTCAATTAAATTCATGCTCTAACTTTATTGAGGTTACTTAACTTTTGTTTCATGACATTCATTCATTCTTCATTCTTCCTCACTGCTTGTCCCTCTCGTTTAGTTTCTCTCTAGAATAATGATACACAAATATCTCATCATTTTAAACACTTATTTGACATTTCTCTTTTTTTAAATCTCTTTTTTTTTTTATCAAATCATAAATCCTATTATATTTATATTATTTTTTTCTTCTCTCTATCTTCATATTAAATTAAATAGCATAATGAGTGTTGATATAATATTTTTCTTCTCCTTTCTATTGGACGGTGTCAGAATGTGTTCAATTATAAATCATGGACATTCCCACGTGACAACTTCCTACTGGCGCACGTGGCCACTTCTTTGATTCATCCTTTTCATTTCATCTATTCATGGCAACTTTGAAATTGAGACAAACAAATTGGGGTTTAGATGTGCCCCCATTGCACATGGGATCATATCATGAACGAGTTCTCTTTTTGGAGTTTGTTTTGGCGCTTGTGCTTGTGGGTTACTATGGTGATTGATTGCTCAAGAATCATCGTGTTCAAGTAGCTAGGTCCCCTCCCTGCCTATGCAATTTTACAAATGGAGAAAGAAAATTACTAACAATATACTTTTTAACATGCTTTTATGGTCTGATGTACAAGAAAAAAAAATTGATTCATGCTAAGTCATTAATTAAGGAAGTAAGTTGAAAGAGTCATTAAAAATAAAATTTAATTAAATGAAAGGTATTTTAAAAATAATAATATTAAATAAGATAAAGTTAAATGAAATTTTCTTATATTTAAAATTATAAGAAAGTATTTTTTTTTTATATTTGAGATATGAGGAACTATATCATCAAAGAAACTTGTTAAATAAAAAATGAAACTTTAAAATATTTGTGATTGTTAATAAATTTTAAAATTAATAGTCAAAGAGGTGTTAAAAAAATATGTTAAAAAATGTCATGCAGCCTTACTGTGTATAATGTGACCTCATTACCCATGATTCCACTTGTGCTGTTGTGCATGTGATCATTTAGATTACCTTTTTCCAACAATACTTGGAGAACGGACTCTTTAAGTCTAGTCTTTGGTTATGTGAAGTGAAGGTAATAAAGCGTGAGAAGAGGAGACTTTTAACCCACTTCCAAGGCATTGTGTTATTATCATTATTTGGGGTTATGTCAATTCCTTAAGATTGGCTATTAATTGATGACCCAACCAGGAAAGGTCTCAATCTTAAGCTCCTCTCAACCACTCCAAGATTGTTTCATGATGGTCATAAAATTGGTTTTAGTTGGACAGACAAACAATTGATTTAATGGTTATTCATTTAAGAAACAGATTACGCAGGTGTTTGAATCAATTTATTTTGAAATTAAAAAAGTGTTCGGATGATTTAAATCAACTTTTTTAAGGTTTCAAAAAAATAATTTTCTTAAAAATAAACTTGTAAATAAACTTGCACCGAGGAATAAAATGATGCTACTTCCTTTTTTTAAATGATATTTTGGTTATATTTTGAATTAATAAAAAAATAAAGTAGAGTGTGATAAAACCAAAAGAAAGATTAACATAATATGATATGATTGATGGATAATTATGTCCATTAAATATGTAATTAGGAATTTAATATTTAACTTTATATTTATGAAATAGTATCAGTCAGAAGAAGGTGAGTTCCTTAATAGATCTTGATCTTTCAGAGATTAATCTCTTCTGAAAATATTGATAGAAAAAAGATGGAAAAAAATATTGTGCCGTAAGAATAACTATTGTTTGAAAGTAAATTTTGACAAATCTCCAGACTAATTTGATATTTGATTTTTGTCTCCCAAGATTAAAAAAAAAAAAAAAACAAGTTTGAACCCATACACTTAAAGTCAAAACGCATTAGAACCTCACAATCAATCACAAGATGAACACTAGAAGAAAAGTTATAGAAAATATAAATATTGAGAAATGGAGAAATGTTGGTGGTATCTCAAGTCTCATGCTGTTCTCTATATAGTGCAAAGGAAATCAGTCTGTTTGTAAAGGTTTAATTGTATCTTTTATTTCTAGAAGGAAAAAAAAACACTAACGGGTATGAATAATGACTAATAAGACCATTTGATGCAAGTATCGATACATCTAATATGCCAACGGTAACAAAGTAATAAATATGTCAACGGCAACAAAAGAAATAATTAGCACTTATGTACGATTATTCTCGTATTCTCTAACTCCTGGCTAGGAAATAATTCAGGTCACCCAAATAAAATAACACCAAAAATAGAGTGTAACACATTTCATCAGTATCACTTTTTTTTAATATTGATCTTTTATTTAATTTATGCTTTGTATACTTTGGTGGATTGAGAGAGAAAATAATAAAGACAGAAATAAAAGGTCTATATTTGCATTTGTTCCATGGTTTGGCAAGGGGCAACAATAGAAAAAGAAGGACAGAAGCATGTATTATGGGTCCCACTGTATTTTATGTTTCGTCCAAATTTGGACAAAAGATAGAAAAATGAGTTGTTTTTTTGGTGCAAATGACAAAAATACTGTTATTTATACTATATTTCATTTTAAAAAATTTATGATATTATGCCATTTTATACACATTTATTTTCACAAAGGAAAATATATTTTTTCTCTAAAAAAACATATTTTGAATTGTTAGAAACATTAATTTTCAAATGAATGGCTGAAATTTCAATTGTCAATTTCAGGTTCAGCTAGCAAAAAACAAAGCCTCTTGTAATCCAAGCGTGGACTTCAACATCTCCTTCTATAGATACTAGATTTTCCATTGCCCACCTCTTCCTTACGCAAGCCAAACCTATAACAAAAAACCCAACCCATAAAGCACATCTCTTTAGGCATAATGTGCTCTTTCACCATAGTCTTCTTCATGTAAACTATTTGCTTTATATCAAATGTAGAACTGACATGTGTTTTGCAAACGTTCAACATCTCAGGGCACAGGGAAAGGAAGCTTGTGGAAGAGATTTGTGAGCTGTGACATCCATAAGTGTGGATTGTCAATAGTTTAACATGTGATAGTGAAGGTGCTATTCTAACATTTTTATTTTAAAAATAAAGTACCGCATTCTTTAATTTAGATCTGTTAAAGAATTTATGTTCAAAAAGAAGAAAGAAGAAAGAATATCTGTTAAAGAATTTATATGTTACTTCGTGTTTCAGATAGAAACAAGTTGGTTAAGACATTAGCCATGATGAGCTATATATGCATGAAGTTCGGTTCAGTTGGCTTGGTATAATGTAAATTTGTCTAATTTCAATGTATATGGTATTAGGTATAATGTAAATTTGTCTAAGTTGGCTTGATTTAAATTTAGATTAACTTAGATTATAATATTAAAATCTAATTTATATAAAAGAAGTTATATATCTTTAATTTGATATAATGTGTTTAAATTGAAAATTTGAATCAAATTAAAATTAATTAAATTTAAGTAATGGTGTTAATTGGAAGGAATGAAAATTACAAATAGAAGATAAAATTATATAACCAATATTAAAAATTCATGTAAAAAAGAAAATGACTAAAAATGATCTTATTTAAAAAAATTATCATATAATTCAAAATTAAATTAGACAAAAATTTTATCATATAATTCACAATTTTTGAAAGTGAAAGTTCCGTTTAAAATTAAAAGTGGTCATCAATGGAACAAATTAATTCTAAATACGCAAAGTGGCCGCTTACCTAAGTCTTTGACTGTGTTAAGTGATCCATGAATATATGTATAAATCAAGTGGAAAAAAAACTCTAAAAAATATCTTATTTAAGAATACAAACTTAAATTTATAATAAAAATTAAATTGGACAAAAAAATTCCACCAAGTCAGTTAATGGTCAATTTAGTTTTTCTCCCCATTAATAATGGTCAATTTAGTTTAGATAATATATAAAAAAAGAAAGAAATTATGAAAAACAAGATGGGAATCGCAACGTTTGAAAGTGAAAGTACTGTTTAAAATTAAAAGTGATCACACAAAAAAAAACTCTAAAAAAATCTTACTTAATAATAAAAACTTAAATTCATAATATAAAAATTAAAATAGACAAAAAAAATTCCACCAAGTTAGTTAATGATCAACACACAGACAATCAAATTATATCCGTATCACTTAAACAATTATTACATAATTTAATTTAATAACTTCAATTCAAAGGAATGTGAAAGAAATTGAGAAAATATTATTCAATTGAAAGATATTAAATAATATAATAATTGATCAAAATTACACTATATAATTTAATCATTCTTTACACACATATATAACATATACAAACAAATTGTTAGTAATTATATGAAACTTGGTCCCTTAAAAATATAATAATTACCCAATAAAAATTAGTTATTACAAAGTAAGTGGATAATCCGTACTAATAGCATTATACCCAAATATATGTATTTTCATTGTACCCTGAAATTTTTAATGAAATTCCTCCTTCATTACCTCATTTTATATTACACCATTTATTTTAATGAAATTTCATCTTTAATTTTATTATATATCTACTTTAACCAATACACTATTTTTTATTTTTAATAAAATATTTAATCTTTTAAAAACAATAAGAGTTCAAAATTCATAAAAAAATAATATATATCACGTAAAAAAATATGTTTGCCTAATATACATGAGAAAGGATCAAGTTATACATGTATAACTTTAACAATTATTACATCATTTTTATAACTTGATATACAATCAAAATTATTTGTGTCAAATTTTATCAAAATTAAATAATAACAAAAAGATAATCAAATGATTCGTATTTTAATATGTTTTGAAATATTTATATTACGTTGATTTTAATTTATATGAATGAGGCAGTAAATAATTTTGGATTAATACTAAATTTTGCATATATGATCTAAGAAAAATGAACTTTTAATCCAACTATGAGTTTTAAGAAAATATTATTCGGTTGAAAATTATAAAATAATGTAATAATTGTCTAAATTATACCGGTCTAATTTGATTTCTCACACACACACACATATATATATATATAATCATTAATTCTTTTTATCTGTAAGGATCAAATATAATGTCAAAATTTATAACAATCATATATCTTATTCAACCAACTAAACTAGATATCTTAAATAACAATAAGCTTGTAACTAAAAACTAACTTATCAACTTTTAACTAATATTATAACCTATATTTAAATATATTAATTTTTAATTATTGATTTACCATTATGATTACAAAATTTGAAAATTAAAAAAAAATCGTATATGTTTTGGTAATGATTTTGTATATTCCCTAAAAAAAAAAAGAAGAGGTAATGAGTTCATATAATTAAGTGTTTAGTCAATGCACTCTATCATATAAAAATTTATACTATAAATTTGACATAAAATTTATTAAAATAAATCAAAAGTAACTTGTAATTAATAAATTATATATATTAAGAAACTTATTAAAATAAAACAGTTATAAATTACTTTCATAAATTTAAATAATTCTTTTATAAAATACGCATAAACCGACGTTCTGCTTACTTTTGACCTTAGTGTGATATGCTTACACCTCATATATATATATATATATATATATATAAGAAAAAAAAAATTGCCTCCAAGAAGATCGTGCCACGGAGCATGTAGAAATGTCAAACACTTCCTTTCTTATGAACTTTTTAGGTGTCTTATCCCTCTATGTATTCTCCACCCTCATTGGCATAGAGTGAATCCGTTGCCCACTATCAATATAAATCTCGACCATTTTATTTTAAACCAATGTCAAAGCTCCCAAATAGAGCACTAATTTTCCAATATCGAGTTTAGTTGGTTGTTGAAGAGGGTACGGAAAAGAAGAAAAAGACTTTTTTTTTAATTAATTACAACCTATTTTAGATATCCGCATGACTTAATTTGGTCATGATTCACAATATCTCTTGTCAACAATCTTTAACACATGAAATTTCAATTGTATTGGCTGTTCAAGATCAAACAAACAGTCAACTTTATTTTCTTTTCTTTTTTTTTTGTTAGTCAACTATTATTCTTATGAAGAGTTTAATTTTCCATGGAATATTCCAGAGCTATTAATAACATAGAAATGTTGGCTTTTAATTCATATAAAAATCAACAGTTAATTGAAATATTTAATGATTTTATCGATAATTAATCTATTTCAAATTGAAAACTTATTTGATTATCTTTGTTGAAAGCTGTTCTTTTTAATTATATTTTTTATTTATGATGTTGGAATCTAACTAAGATTTTATTTAAGAAAATTAAATTTAATATCACTCAAATCATTAACTTAACGGAAGAATATATAAAAGTGGTTACAAATTATTGAAAATATTCACTTCAACAACAAAATTTAAATTTATTTTCTGTGAAATACCATGTAGATATATATCTTGGGTGTATGAGATGATCATATTGAGACAAGAGAGGAGGGGAGAGGCAGAAAATTGCATGATGCATTCCCATGTGGCTTCTGACGCTATATCCACAATAACAATTACCTACGAGATATGGAAGCTGAAGACATTCTTCAACGGTGGTGGGTCCTAGGAACCCAACACTCCATGTTCACCTCTCACATTTTACCTTTGGGTCTCCACCATACTCAACATTTTTGCTCTCTGACGCCAACCCCACCCAATCAACATTCCATATATTGCAATTTTAAACGTCATTTATGGATACATAAACTTGCCAACATATTACATATGCATGCACAGTTATTTTCCTATGCGAGTCCTTTCTATATAAATAGCCAAGTTAGGTTTATCTTTGGTATCAAATTGGGAATAACGTGATATCGTCAACCATCCTTTGCAATTGCAAGAATCTTTAGTTTTTTTATTTCTTCCCATCAGTGTCTCTTTCAGTTGAGTGCCTTACTTTTAACGCAGGTGCGGCTAATATTTCGCCAGGCACATCCATTCTATTTTCAGCTCTGTTTAGTTTAATTTTTTAGTATATTCAAGCAATTAACATTACATTATCGATTGCTTTCTTCTCTCTTGAGTCTTGATAGTTGCCAACACTTGAGAAGTCGAAGGATAGATGGGAACTCATAAATTTTATTATGTCATGTACCAAAAAAGACGTACGTTTATGATTTAACTATTATCGCAAGAGCAATGCTTGTCACTTGTCATCATAACTATATGGGTGTGTAAAGCATAATATTAATGAATTTTTAATTTTAAATGACCAGTTTATTGCAGGATTTGATCCTTAATTTAATATCGAGTAAACTATATATATGTGATTATATTGGAGAGAAAAGAAAAACATAAATTTTATCACATATGATAGTGAGTTGTCTTATAATTAATTATAATGAGTCCTTATTTAGTAAAACAAAAAACTCTTTTAGTTGTGTGCGTGAGTAATTTTTCAAGTGTCATCTAATTAAGTTTGTAAATGATAATAATTTCTTATTTTGTCTATAGTTCCGTAAAAACTTCTCATTCCAAAAATATAAAAAAAAGTAAATTTGAAGATTGTATAAATTCCTTTAATTTGATGTAATATGCGTCGTTGATGATTTGAAGTTCTTCCGATTAAAATACTTAGAGAAAAATACTACATTGGACAGACGCACGTACGTTTAGCGATGCAACGTACCACCCAAAAATTTGTGGGTATAGTTTTATCGTCTAATAAAGTCCAAACTTTATGTTTATAATCTTTGCACTTCTCCCCTTCACTTAATGCTGGAATACTGACACCTCTGTTCAATATCTAGTTAAATTCCCCTTCCCCAACATCAAAGAATCTAATTTTATTTCTTCAAGATATGATAATGCTAGGTGACTTGACATGGCATATATTCTCTTTCTGAAAAATAATGTCATATAAAAGTTTATTTATGTAAGTAGAACTCATACTTATTGTATTAAGAAAAAATATTATAAAAAAAAACTAGAGTGATTTAAGTAATCCTAAAAAATATTGAACGCAAGATTATTAATAATTAATAGAAACAAGATACTGATGCTTTCAATTAGCAACAAACTTTTTATCGCGTACGGTGATCATACTCATGGTTTCAGCAGCTTAAATAAGAATTGTTTTTTTTTTTATGAAAGATACATGTGATGTGTAAAAAAAAATAGTAACAAACTTTAAAAATTGAATAATAAATTATTACGTGAGACTATAAAAATCACTTGTAGTTTGGTCCTCCACCTGCAAGCCATTAATTATCAACAATATCTTCTCTGGTATAGGTACAAAGAAGGAAGAAGCACGCGTGGGGGTGTGGGTGAATATATGGCGAAAAGAGTACCAGTAGGAGAGTTGTTGGTGTTGGTGTTATTATTGTTGGCACCAAAGACAAAGGCAATGAGCATAACAGGAGGTCATAATAAAAGCAGGGGCAAAGAGTCCTCTGGTTCTAGTGATGAGGGGGGTGCAATTAGCTTTTGTTTGAGTTGGAGATTGGCAGTGGAGGCAAACAATGTGGTTGCATGGCCAACAGTTCCACCTCAGTGTTCCCGATATGTTGAGACTTACATGATCAATGGCCAGTACGACCGGGACTTGGACTTGATTGTGGAGGTAATCTTGGCTTATGTCAACCAAACTTTTCTCCTTGGGGATGCCATGGATGCTTGGATTTTGGATGTTGATGACACTTGCATCTCCAATATCTATTATTACAAAGGCAAGAAATATGGGTATGTATACATTTTAATTAAGTTGTGTGTGTGTGTTTGCTTTTAGTCGTAGACCTCTAATCTAACACACCTTTTTTTCTTCTCTTGGTCCAATATGAAATAAGAGCCCCTTTTTTTGCACAAAATTAGTTCCTCGACTCTCTCTTGATTGAGTCCATCTTCACTCCATCCTCCATTTTTATTTATTGGTTTTCTTGTTAATCCAAAGGCTAGTAAAACACAATTTATCCCATCCCGTTTTTTTTATAAAAAAAAAACATTCTACTTTGTAATATTGTTCTAATAATAATGAAATTTGAATTTGACAACTAACATAGGTATACTTTTATTTTTTTTACAAGAATGCTCTTCATTTTTATTTTCCCAAAATTTTGTTTGTAGTAAATAAAAAATTCTGAAATTTGTGAATTTGTATGGGTAATTATAATTGGGTGTATATATAATATGCAGGTGTGATCCGTATGACCCATTTTCCTTTAGGACGTGGGCCATGAAAGGAGGGTGCCCTGCAATTCCTTCCGTACTAAGGTTGTTTAACATATTAGTAGATAAAGGATTCAAAGTATTTTTACTCACCGGAAGAGATGAAGAGACCCTTGGTCAAGTTACCCGGAACAACTTGCACAATCAAGGATTTATTGGCTATGAACGCCTTATTTTGAGGTATGGCATGTGTTTGTGGGCATAGTTGAGTGTTAAATCTACCTTTTTAATACTCATATATTCTTTTTTATTAGTTAAAATTAACTTAGATCTCATTAATTAAGAGACTGATCAAATGGGATAATGAAACTCAAATATTTAACAATACCAACTTGAATTTTACTTCTATTAAATTAATGCCTCAAACAAAATCTAAAATACATATTCATTGACTTCCCTTTTAATCCGTCTGTGGATATGAAATCCTATTACATGTATGTGAAAATTTAACCATTGAAGAGTGAAGGCATATTAAAACTAATAGAACTATCTGGATCAAATTTGCAGGAGTTCAGCATATAAAGGGAAAAGTGCAATGAAATACAAATCCGATGTACGAAAGCAGTTAGAGGACCAAGGTTACAGGATATGGGGGAATGTGGGAGACCAGTGGAGTGATATCCAGGGAGATTATTTGGGGAACCGTACTTTCAAGCTACCTAATCCCATGTACTTTGTTCCCTAATCCTATGATTTACATGTATCATGAACTTGTGGCAAATTAAAATAGCCGACATGCAAATGTATTTGGCATCAATAATTTACTTTTGGGTGCTGCTACCAAGTTTATACAATATGATGAGAGGGATATTAGTATAGTAAAAACACTCCAAACATACACTAAAAGTCTATAATCAAGCAAATACATATATAATTAAGTTCTTACAAGCCTTTAAAGAAGTTTAAAACAATTAGTGACGGCTAATATTAACACAAACATAAGATTTTTGTAATAAACAGGTGAGAACATATGACAAGGCAATCTTGAAGATGTGCTTGTTTGGATCTCCTATGAGTTTGTTGTAACACAAAGTACGAGACAGAAGTAAGGAAGACGTTGCATTTTGGAAACAAGCGAAAGATGCTACCGGCAATCAAAACACAGCTTATGTAAACCCATAATGTCTCACTTAATGAAGATGGTCAAATTAGGATCATAATTAGACGCTTGTTGTACTAAAAACACACGACAACAAACAAATAGAGAGGAGAGAAGACAAAAAAACATTGCCAAATTTGCACATCTACTAGACTGCATTTTTTTAATTGCAATTACAAATTCGTTATGCGTTGGATCGGGTCGATTTTTTCCAGCAAATTTTGATTCTTCGTTTTCACTAGTTGGATCATCTATTGGAGGTCTAGAAAGGGAGAAAAGTTGTTCACACTTGTTTTTAGGTTTTTTTTTTCATCTTTGTTTCTTATTTGCAAGCATTGTTGCTTTGGTTGATTGTATGCTAATTATATGTTTTTTTGACACTTTCTTGTATCTTCTGTTAATCATAATAAAGTTATTTTTTTAGTATAGACCACTTATGATTTTTATACTTGATTTTATAAGCTTTTCACCTTAAAAATCATTATATGATTTTGTCCGATTATCAAACAAATCTTTAATACACAGCTCGTAGAATGAGGATTTTCTCCTCTATACTTTCTCAATGAGGTATTTTTTGATGTTATCTTTCTTTATTTATTTATTTTTTAGGTGTATTTGACACATTATCCCTCAATTACCGAGAACAATTCACTCAACCATCCCAAGCTATTTTTTTTTTCTTTATATGTATTTGATCCTTACTCCTTTTAATTTTCTTTCATTTATCTAAATTTTTGAATTAAAGTTTGCTACTTATTTCAAAATAAATATATATTACAATTTAAATTATTTATTGTAAAATGAAAATATATTTATACATTTAGAATAATTTATTTATTATAAATTTTAAGTGTAATATAATTTATATTTTAAAAAAATGTATATTTATTATATAACTTAATTATCATTTACATTTTACATAACTTTAGAAAAGAGTGGTTAAGGAGTGAATTTTGGTATGAAATATTTTCACTAGTATTTTCTACAAAAACTATAAAACAATCCTGACCTAGCAACTATTGCAAGCAGGGAACTTCAATTGTCTTGTTGGTTCCTTCATTCGTCACGGATTCACAGTTATCAATCAGCTCTCTATCTCATCCAACTCATTTCTTCACTCTGATTCTTGCCCCAAGCTGTAACTGTAACTGATCCGCGGACCGTAAACCACAAGGTAGGTTCGATGACTTCACTATTACTTTCATTCTTACTGTTCTACTATGGTGATTTCATCTTCGGGTGTTCTGAATACCTCTTTTACTAGTTTTATAACTTTTATTTTTTTCCCTGTCTCGATCCATGCTTAGTTAATTGCTCATAAACTGTTCGATTAAATGCCAGTTTTTTAGTGTGTTGTTAAGCTTATTTGATTGCCATTCATCTGTTTCAATTTCAATGCAGAGAGAAATGGGATCTGCTGGAGCCCTTAGGAACATTGTTCGCTCTCTCTCAGTCGCATCATCAAGAGCTTTATTGCCTCGAATCTCCACCAATGCTTCGATGGCTCCAATTTGTTTTGCTCTGCCATCTCCCTGCAAACCTCCTCAACGGCTTCTTCCCCTTTGGAGTCACTTCCACAGCTTGACAGACACTCGCTTCCCCAAGAGACGCCCCTCTGAAAGACCTCGTCGAAAGAGGGCCAGCTTGAGACCCTCTGGTGCGTCCCCTTTTTGTGCTTTTGATTTTGAAAGATATCATATTTTGAAATGCTTTATTTGGTTCAGGGCCTTATGCTTGGGTTCAATATACACCTGGCCAACCGATACTTCCAAACAAGCCTAATGAAGGGAGTGTCAAAAGGAGAAATGAGAAGAAACGCATGAGGCAACGCCGTGCCTTTATATTGGTGCGCTCTCCCTTTACTCTGTACACATTGAATTTTGGAGGGTTTATGAGTGTTGTGTGTGTTTTCCGTTTGCGTTTAAAGAAAATGACAACTGGGGTTAGAAATGAAACAGGAGAGGAAAATTCATTGTAATAGTTGGTTGTGTGAGGAATGGATGATGGTTGCAAAACATATAGTTATTTTGAATTTGTTTCATGTTACAAGACCTAGTGGCATAAGGCTGTTGTTGTTGTTGTTATGAGAGTCATCTTATTTTATGGTGAAGAGGACCCTTTCATTGGCAACAAATTGATATGTAGTCTCAATATTCAATTATAAGTTGGATGGGATTTCTAACAAGTAAATTTTTAAATGTCTGTGTTAGAACTTTGTGAATGTTGTCCATGAGGGGAACATAATCTTTCTACTAGTATAATAAGGTGAATGAGTTTCAAACAATAGTGTTTATCTTTTGGTTCAGAGTAGTTTACAGTGAAAATTTGGATGTTGTATTATCATTCACTTGTTTAGCATCTGCACTTTGCTTTTTTAGATTGATAATATTACAACATGAACTAATTTTGGTTCTTTAGTTGCTTTCTCATGAAGTTAATTGGCATGAATTTTGTGCCTACCAAATAAACTAGCAATAATTTTGCCTAATGTTTGCTTTGCTGTTATTTTCACTAAATTTGCAGCCAAAATGAAAGCAAATAATTATGAGCAACAGATAGGATCTAGTAATCTGTTGCAGAAGCTATAATGAGTGCATGCATTAACTCTTGCCCTTGAAAGCATCTGCCTTCTTTTTTATTCATTGACAGCATTTTTTTTTACTATATCCCTTTAGTTCTTTTGAGGACTTCATTTTGTCATTTATGTCTGTAATCTTCATGAACATTGGATATGAAAAGTGCTACTACATTTAGCTAGAGTAGATTTGGTGGCAAGTTTATTTGCTATTGAATGTCAAAAGTATTCCATAGACAAGATTATGGCCATAATAATAACCGTTTAGAAATTCAAATTTTGTAAACGAGGTGACCTATATCTATGTTAGTGGTGTTAGATCATTATGTGGTTATTCTTTGACTATAACTCTGGATTTTATCGGCATTCTGTGACAAGACTATCAAGTGCCAATCAAAGATTGGTTGTTTTACAGCTTCAAAATTTGTCTAGGCTAAATGGAGTTGGTTATAACCATTTTTTCTGTCAGGAGGTGCTTGTTTTAGTTATTAAGGAGGTTAGAGTGATTTTCTTAGAACTTAACAAAATATCAGTGCTATGTTTGAATTGATTTTTTGTTTTGTAAACTAAAAGTTTCTGTATTGGAATAAATGTTCAATGTGGACTCTTGCATACAGGCGGAAAGGAAGAAAAGGAAAGCTCAGCTGCAAGAGGCCAATCGGAAGAAAAATATTCAGAGGGTAGAACGTAAAATGGCTGCAGTTGCAAGGGAAAGGGATTGGGCAGAAAGATTGGCTGAGTTGCAGCGACTTGAGGAAGAGAAGAAAAAATCTATGGCTTGAATTTGTTTAGGACCCTACCTGCAATTGGTTATACTGATTATGACCTCCTCTAACAACTGTTGTTACTTTATTTTCAATTTATTTAGGACCCTACCTGCAGTTTTAAGCATTTTTTTTTTCCTGGAACATGGAAGTTTGAAACTCCTCCGTACTTTGTCAATACTAAATTCCCTCCCCTGCCTAGAGAGAGTAATGCTAAATGCTTACCCTTTTTTCGAAGCAACAAAAATGAAAGAAATAAAAGAAACCGTCTGTCGTTAGATCACTCTGCATGTTAGCAAATCTAACAGTCTATATTCATGGGAGACTGTATTCACCCTAATTGTGGGTTTTGATCCATCTGATAGAGGTTCAACGTTAGGCCCAAAGTAGGGTAGCACTCCATACTGTCCGGTAAATACTAAATACTATAAGGAAAGGAAAGGGTTAATTAGGCAGAGACAAGGAGAAACCATTGGGGGAGTTGGGAATTATGAGGAATCTGTTGGGAAGAATCATGAGAAGAAGCCACGTTAGTAGAAGTGGTTTTGTTGTGATCAACAGCAATATAAAGGAAGGTGGAAGGAAGGCAAAAGGGTATCCTGGATCTATCATCCTTTTTGGCATGTGCTCGAGGCAAGTCTGACATGCACGGAGTCTCTCCTGGTGAATTCTTTCCTTGTTTTTGAATCTATTGTTCAAGTTCTAGTTAACTACTCATCGTGGAACTTTCTTTGTTTATAAGTATCACCCCTTTGTAGGGATTGTTAATAAATAACAGCAGAAATTTTATCCCAGCTCTACCACTATCCTTATGCTTGGTGAACTTGTATATTCCCTTTCCATGTCTCGTCTAAAAATTCCTATTTGGCTCAAACTATACGACTGCTATGTGTGGGATGAGGTTTTAGATTGTCCTTGGGTAATAATAACTTGTATAAAGAAGGGCAAATTGCAACCGTTAGTCTGGATGCTGTAGCTTGATAAATGTATGAGACTATTCTAGGCCATTCTATTCTTTTTATCGTGGATATTGTTGGCTGCAGTAATTTTTTATAAAAGCAAATTCGATCTAATTATTGATGATACCTTGGATGACAGCAACACCGAAACATACTAGCCACTCCTTCAACTAATTAATTGGTAAGATCTTGCCTGATGTTCATAAGCTTGAAACTTGAGAAATTTCCATGTTAATGACCTCTTTCTGTTAGTGTTCTCTATCATGGACAAACTCTTATATGGAGTCCAGTCATTAATAGAAATTAATAGAGATAGATGATAATTGAACAATGAAAACTTGATCTTTAACAGTGTGGTTCAATCATTTAAGCCAACTTGGCTGTTGTTTATGTTAATAGTTGAACTGACGTGGAAGATGCTTGTGTTCTTGAATGAGGCGACTACTTAAAGGATTATGGATGTATCATGCTTAGAACTAAAGAGAGACTTAGCCATACTGTCTTGAATAAAATTGTTTCTTATGGAGAATATTTGTGATATATATATATATATATATATATATATATATATATATATATATATATATATATATATAAAGAAAAAGACTTAACTGTGTTTAAATTGTCCAAGGGATTTAATTTTTACTTGATTTTTATCATGTTTAGGATTCTTTTTTCGTTCAAACATCAGCTGAGTTCCATGATTTTTATATAGATAAATTTAATAGAACATGTTTCCTGACTTGAATTAGTAAAAAAAATTATTCAAAATTGTGTCAAAATCGAAAACGATAATTGTTTCTAAAGGATAACATTAACTCAAATTTGAGAGATAAAAAACCAAAATAATTTTTTAAAAAGATAAAAGATCAAAATGAATTTTAGTTAAAAATAAAAAATCAAAAGTATATTTTTTATTATATCCCTCAACACTTAAATTTGTTTTTACCGGTTGTCACTAATGAGTGTTAACTGTTTGGAAAGTGTATCAAATGTCCAAGTAATAAAATCTCAGAAGTTCGAGTATCGAATTTCACAGGGATTTTGTATTGTACTTATCTTGGATACTTTTCAATTTATACGGGAAAAATAATGAAAGAGAGGGGTAGAAGAAAGAATAGGAAACAATAACAGGAAATTATAAGTAATGGAAAGCAAACGAATTAAAAGGAGAGTAGTCAAAGAGGGAATTCAATGGAATGCAAGTGTTAGGACCTAGCATGCCCTATTTGTCTAGGATGTATGATTTTATGATTTTTCTTTACCAATTCAAATGATTTTATCCTACCCACATCTATTCATTTACTTGCCCCTGATGCATCACAATGACAAGCCTATTTTATTTATCTATCTCCCAAATGCCTTTGAAAAGATTCAACAAATAAAATGCATGAAGTCTGAATTCTAGATATTTGCAAAAATGCATGGGCATAAAATTATCATTCTATGTCTAGCAATGATTTTCTCATGATATATTTTCTTTTTGTTCTATTAGAAGTTATCTTTTGTCGAGTGTCTAACCCCTAAAACTAATGCATGCATACTTTCTTTAAATCTTATTTAGAGATTACCTTCTACCGAACACCTAACCCCTAAAAGAATGTAAAGATGAATAATGCACGAAAAATAAACAGAAAAGATAATAAGATAGAAAACACTTGGTATTGCATTGATAAATAGTGAGAGTATATCATACATCGCTTTGGCTTTTAGGCCTGCTAGGCCCTAACTAGAGGTTTAGCCATTCATGGGCATTGAGGGTTTTACAATGGATGGAGTATAAAAATTGATGGAATTAAAAGGGTAAAAGAAAGAAAAGGAAGAAATGGTGGAAGGGAGAAAAGAATTCCCTAAGGAAGAGTTTTCAGGCTCTAGGTAGTAGTGAGAATGTTATAAGACTCGGTGTGTCATTTCCTCTTGGTCTGACTCTCTAAAGTGAGTTTTGGGCCTTCGTAAGCTCACTTAGCGCGTTCTTCCTCGCTTAGCATGTGTAGATCGTGCGCTTAACGAGTTTCTCTCGCTTAGCGCGTTCTGTTCTGTTGGATCACGCTTAGTGAGCTCCTCACGCTTAGCGAGCTCCTCGCGCTTAACGCCCTCACTTAGCGCTTGTGTCTTCAGTCGCGTTAAGCGCAAACTGCGCACTGAGCGAGGCATCTGGGCTGGGCCTTGTCACTGGTTTCATCTTTTTTTTCGTTATTCCTCCACTTTTTACTTTTAGTACCTCCAGTTTTTATATCTGCAATCAAGATTTAATGAAACATCAATTTTTTAACACTTAAGTGCAAATAACTGTTAAATAATTATTTTTAAAAACAATTTTAATTTATTTTCTATTATCAAAATACAATTATTTAACAGTTATTAATGAGCTATCATTTTTAACCAACAACAAGCTTAACATATGATCAAGTTTTCCCAAGTTTAATTGAACCCTAAAGTACAAATACGGAACCCAGTATTTGGTATTTTTAAACTTTAGGGGCTTTAAATTTTGAAATTTGGAATAGAATAATAATTAATTATTTTAGGATAATCCATTACTACAATTATTGAAAATAATAATCAAGTAACTTACAAATAGCTATAAATAAAAAAATTGCTATCATGTCAACTAAATAAATGAGAATTCTTTCCAATAATCAGTTATTCTTCACAAAAAGCTAAAATATGAATTGAAAAATTGATGACGACGACGATCAATCATTGACAAATAACTACTTATTATAACCAATGATCGATTATTTAATATGGGATACGAGCCCGATGTTCTTTATTTTCCCAAGTTAATAATTGATTAATAAATCAAATAAATTGTTTGTTAAGACCATAAGTTTGAAAAAAAAAGGTGTAATAATTTACAATTAATTAATTAGTTCTTAATTTTAAGTGAAGATCAGAGTCCTAAAAGTTAATTTAACGATGGGTATAATTTAGTTGATTAAACAGTGCGTAAGTTAATATAAATGAGTGGTTGAGTTTGATTTATATGAATAAAAAAAGTTGTAAAAGCTAATTTATATTAAAAAAAATAAGAAAGAAAGGGATAAAGGTACAAGATAGAGGCAGTGGAAAAATCCAAGGTATAGCCAACTATTTAGTGACTTGGAACAATGAAGGATAAATTAAAGAGATAAGTATATTCTTTTCTTCAAGTTAGGTACTCTCCATTATAATAGAAGTAAAGCAAATTGTACTCTTTTTTTTCTTCAAAGAATACTATGGAAAAAAATATATTTAAAGATCAAGGAAGATAAGAGATTGACGAATATGTTATTTCAGTGTAAAAATAAAATTTATATTGATATGTGATAAAATTTAAACAATTTTTCATTTTATTATTTTCATTAAAGTACAGTTTAGATTAAAAAGCCTAATAAGAAGAGTTATTCCAAGTTTATTCCTCTCTTATTTTTGTCTCTATTCATGTTTCTTTCTCTCTGTTCACATCTTCTTTCCGTTTCT